>NC_091378.1:477094-634594 GCF_038502225.1 Cherax quadricarinatus | reverse complement strand
CTGTATTAACAAAAAATGCATTTATGCAAAACAATGAGAACTAAATAAAATGACTAATGAAATGGATAAATGAACATTTAATATCACATTTACCTTTATTGAAGATTGTTGTTGGCATATGGAAAACAGGGAGGAGGAGAGAGGGAGGACTGATTATTGTTTGGAAGGGGAATCCCCCTCCATAAGGACTTCAGGTATCAAGTCCCTATCTGGGATTACTCACTTTCTTTGTCTTTTATTGGCACTAGGACCAGCCTGAGAGTCACTGCACCCTTGTTGCACAAAAAAAAAAAACTGTCCAGAAAGGTCTGTTTCTGGCGTCTCTCTAAGATTTGCCTGAAGTGGGACAAGGTTTTGTCACTGAACATATTGCAAATATGGCTTGTTTCAGCTTGGTCAGGGGTGGCACTAGGAACTTTCTTTGGGCCCATGGTGGCTTATTTTGCAGTCGCACTCAATAAACAACCACGAAAAACAATGGATTATAACGAAATGTGTGGATGAAAGTGCAGAGTGTTGCTCACTCACTGAGAGACACAGCCAGACTGACTCACGCACACTTCATGGTGGGCGGACGCGTCCAATGCTGCCAATTTCTGAGTTGCCAGCCAAAATCCAGGATAGAATTTCGGCCAAAAAAAAAAACGGCCGATATCCGGGGGTCCACTGTACTTCTTTAACAACCCCATCTATAAATATATTAAACAATCATGGTGACATTACACATCCCTATCTAAAACCTACTTTTACCGGGAAGTAGTCTCCCTCTCTCCTACACACCCTAACTTGAGCCTCACTATCCTCATAAAAGCTCTTTACAGCATTTATTAGCTTACTACCTATTCTATACACTTGCAACATCTGCCATATTGCTTCCCTATCCACTCTATCATATGCCTTTTCTAAATCCATAAATGCAATGAAAACTTCCCTACCTTTATCTAAATACTGCTCACATATATGCTTCAATGTAAACACTTGATCTACACATCACCTACCCACTCTGCTCATCTGCATTCCTACTCTCTGTCTTACCCCTAATTCTTTCAATAATAACCCTACCGTACACTTTACCTGGTATACTCAGTAAACTTCTTTCTTTCAACACACCAGCCATATCCCACCAAGGCAGGGTGACCCAAAAGGAAAAACAAAAGCTTCTCCTTTTACATTTAGTAATATATACAGGAGAAGAGGTTACTAGCCCCTTGCTCCCGGCATTTTAGTCGCCTCTTACAACACGCATGGCTTACAGAGGAAGAATTCTGTTCCACTTCCCCATGAAGACTCAGTAAACTTATTCCCCTATAATTTTTACAGTCTCTTTTGTCACCCTTCCCTTTATATAAAGGAACTATCCACACTCTCTGTCAATCCCTAGATACCTTCCCCTCTTTCATACATTTATTAAACAAAAACACCAACTACTCCAACACTATATCCCCCCTGCTTTTAACATTTTTGTCATGATCCTGTCAGTTTCAGCTGCTTTACCCCCTTTCATTCTACGTAATACCTCACGTACCTTCCCTACACTCACATCCTGGTCTTTCCTCATTCCTAAAAGATGTTATATCTCCCTTCCTTCATCAACATTTAAAAGTTCCTCAAAATATTCCTACCATCTACTCAATACCTCCAGTTCCCCATCAGCTAACTCCCCTACTCTATTTTTAACTGACAAATCCATGCATTCCTTAGGCTTTCTTAATTTGTGTATCTCACTCCAAAAGATTTTCTTATTTTCAGCAAAATTTTTTGACAATGCCTCTCCCACTCTATCATTTGCTCTCCTTATGCACTCTCTCACCACTCTCTTCACCTTTCTTTTACTCTCTGTATACTCTGCCCTTCTTATATCACTTCTACTTTGTAAAAGCCTGTCATAAGCTACCTTTTTCTCTTTTATCACACCCTTTACTTCATCATTCCACCTATCACTCCTCCTCCCTCCTGCACCCACCCTCCTATAGCACAAACTTCTGCCCCACATTCTAATACTGCATTTTTTAAATTATTCCAACCCTTTTCAACCCCCCCCGCCTCACTACTCATACTTGCACTAGCCCACCTTTCTGCCAATAGTTGCTTATATCTCACCCTAAATTCCCCTTCCCTTAGTTTATACACTTTCACCTCTCTCTTACTAGCTATTGCCATATTCCTGTTGTCCCATCTACCTCTTACTCTAATTGTAGCTACAACTAAATAATGATCTGATACATCCATTGCCCCTCTATAAACATGCATATCCTGAAGCCTACCCATCAACCTTTTATCCACCAATACATAATCTAACAAACTACTTTCATTACATGCTATATCATACCTTGCATACTTATCCTCATTTTCATAAAATATGTATTACTATCAAACCTCTTGCTACACATAGTTCAGTTAAAGGCTCCCCATTTTCATTTACCCCTGGCACTCCAAATTTACCTACTACTCCCTCCACAACATTTTTACCCACTTTAGCATTAAGATCCCCAATCACAAGTACTCTCTCACTTGGTTCACAACCCCCCATGCACTCACTCAACATTTCCCAAAATCTCTCTCTTCCACACCTCTCTCTTCCCTAGTTGCATAACTTACCTTAAAATATTTGTAGTCTTAATGGTCTTAATAAAGGGTGCAAGGTGAGTAGTAGGGTAGGTAGGTACTGTAACCCCATCTGGCCACCACCACCCACACATTATATACTAGGCATTAAAAGCACCCTAGAGCGATAAAATGCATATACAGTACATTTATTACTTACCTTAAAATATTTGTAGTCTTAATGTAGGGTGAAAGGTGAGTAAACGAGATTAAACAGGCGAACTACAGAGAGAGAGAGAGAGAGAATGAGTACATGAGAGAGGACAGATGGTGAGTTATGTAAACAAACCTGCCGAACATGTATGGTTTTAGTTCACTCTGGCAAGGTGACAAGAAAAGCATCTCATATTTATGTTGATTTATTCTACTGTGGGTATATTTATCATGTTTATATGTTACATAGCATGTTTATCATATAATTTTGAAAAAATATCATAGATGGATTAAGCAAAATGTCTATATTAACATTTTATACGACATTTAATGCGCATCAGAGTGATTTTAATGTGTACCTGCATGCCAGCACAGTGTGTAAGTTTACTTTAGGTACAGGTACACATAAGTATAATTATCAGAGTACAGTGGACCCCCGGTTAACGAACTTTTTTCATTCCAGTAGTATGTTCAGGTGCCAGTACTGACCGAATTTTTTCCCATAAGGAATATTGTGAAGTAGATTAGTCCATTTCAGACCCCCAAACATACACGTATAAACGCACTTACATAAATACACTTACATAATTGGTCGCATTTGGAGGTGATCGTTAAGCGGGGGTCCACTGTATATATAAAATATGAAATAACTTTAAAACACTTGAAATTTTGGGTGGCGCGTGTCATATTAGAAAGATTGGGAGCCATATAGAGAGTTTTGGTCATAATTTGAAATCACTGTATTAGCAGAACGCTGTAAGGCAAAATGCCATAAAGTGAGGCCCTACTATACTGAAGCAGATAGAAATATTCTCAGTTTAGTGTCTGTATGTAAACAAAATTGTTTTGTGGAATTTTATGCTAAAAAAATTTGAGTACTACTACAATAAATAATAACACAACCAGTGTCCATCGAAAAGCATGTTATAAATTTTATTTGACTGCATTATGCACCGGTATTGAACTGCTGCTATGTACTACACTATGAGTGGAAAACAAAGGGCAAGGAACAGGAAAAGGAGGAAAGTGCAAATAAAGGTAAAAACCAGGGAGTGGAAATAAGAGTGGAAAACATCATTCAGAGCAAGTCGGGAAAAGAACAAAACATGGGCACAGTATGTAACATAGAGAAAAGGGAAAAGGAGGAAGAGAAAGCTAGAGCAGGAACAGACAGAAATGAAAAAAGGGAAGAAATACACCTAGATGAAAGAGAACAACAGAATTCAAATCAGGTTACACAAATTGGGAAAGACACAAAATCAGTAAATATAAGCAGTCAGAACATTTGCATATACAGTGGACCCCCAGTTCGCGATGCTATCGGTATCCGATAAATCCAGTAACCGATGCATTATATCGCCAAAAATTTGCCTCGGTTCCCGTTACAAAACCTGGTATGTGATGCGATTCGTACGAGACGTGTCCACGTGTGGCCTGAACTGCCCCGTGTGTGCCAGTGTTAACAAGCCAGCCAGTGTGCGCACATCTAAGGATACATTTGGTACATTCTATATTATCCATATTATCACTGTTTTTGGTGCTTGTTTCTGCAAAATAAGTCACCATGGGCCCCAAGAGAGCTTCTAGTGCCAACCCTTCGAGACCAAGGGTGCTAATGACTATTGAAATGAAGAAAGAGATAATTGCAAAGTATGAAAGTGGAGTGCGTGTGTCGGAGCTAGTCAGGTTGTATAGTAAACCCCAATCAACCACCTCTACTATAGTGAGCAGGAAAACGGCAATCAAGGAAGCTGTTCTTGCAAAAGGTGCAACTGTGATTACGAAACAGCGACCGCAAGTGTTGGAAAATGCTGAGAGACTGTTATTGGTGTGAACAAATGAAAAGCAGATAGCAGGAGATAGCATCTCTCAAGCGATCATTTGTGAAAAGGCTAGGCAGTTGCATGACGATTTGGTAAAGAAATTGCCTGCAACTAGTGGTGATGTGAGTGAATTTAAGGCAGCAAAGGTTGGTTTGAAAGAATTAAGAATCATAGTGGCATACATAGTGTGATTAGGCATGGTGAGGCTGCCAGTTCAGACCATAAAGTGGCTGAAAAATATGTGCATGAATTCAAGGAGTACATAGAGGCTGAAGGACTGAAACCTGAACAAGTGTTTAATTGTGACGAAACAGGCCTGTTTTGGAAGAAATTGCCAAGCAGGACCTACATTACTCAGGAGGAAAAGCAACCTCAAGTCCTAATGGAGTGGAATTCCCCTTCTAAACAATAGGTTCAACACTCTCCCCTCCTCCCATCCCATCAATCATCACCAGATCTTCATTAAAGGTAAGTGTCAATTATTCTATTGTTATTGTTGTTATTGTAATTATTCTATTCCAGTAAACTTAATATTTCATGTGGTAAAAGTTTTTTTTTCATACTTTTGGGTGTCTTGCATGGATTAATATGTATTTCTAATGGGGAAAATTGATTCGCTTTCCGATAATTTTGGTTTACGATGAGCTCTCAGGAATGGATTAATATCGCGAACCAGGGGTCCACTGTACTATGCAAAAAGTATGTGCCTATATGGCAGAGCTTGCTGGAATAAACTCAGCAGAAAATGTGCCGACGTGCTGAGAAAGGGAAAGTGTCGTTTCAACAAAGAGTGCAGATACTTCCATCCAGTGATGTGCAAAGCTTCAACACAGTCCAGAGAATGTTATGACCTGAGCTGCCCAGACCATCATGTAAAAGGAATGCAGCATTACAGAGAAAGCAGAGAAAAGGAAAATGAACAGCAAGCTTTTTTAGACCAAAGAAAGAGTCAAACAGGAGGAATGGTACAGGGGAAACAGATGGGCAGCAAAATGGGACATACCAAACCAGGCATCAGCCCATAATAAACAATCAAATGCAAAATCAGTATTGAGGTATGTACACCAGGGGCCATACCAAGTAGTACATCACCAGTGGTACTAATGAAGCACAAAGCAAAACAAAACATCACCAATGGTAATTCCTGCTTCATATTTGCAAATATTCAGGGTCTGAAATCAAATAAAAACAACAAAGTTAGTTATGTCAGTGGGCTCCTATCGGAAGCAAATGCCATGTTTGGGGCATTTACAGAAACACACACAAGGGATGTTTTGGATGGAGAAATAAAGATAGAAAACTATAATATGTATAGATGTGATAAAATTAATAGGTCACAGAGAGGAGTAGGACTCTGTGTAAAAGATACTTTCTGTTGCACAGAAGTGCTGAACTCTATGAATGATATAGTAGAAATCCTAGGCATTAAAGTTGACAATAGGAATTTGGTAATTATCCTAGTATATAAACCACCATCAGCAACTGCTGAGGAGTTCACAGATCAATTAAGGAAGATAGATAATTTTCTGGATAGGCTAGAAAATCCCACACCAAATATTTTACTCCTTGGAGATTTTAATCTCCCTCATGTAAAATGGAAGACGGTGCAACGCAATGTTATACCAGAAATATCTCGGGGAAACACCTTGGCTCAACAGGCACATACCAGGGAACAAATGAGGCTTTGATCCCACTAGAAATGGAAATACCCTGGATTTGATATTCACAAACAACGAGGAGCTAATCAGACATAACAGTTACAAAAATAATATACGTATTCTGATCACAACATCATAGAAGTTCAAACGAGTATTAACTGAGGGTTAAGGAACTGCACCACTAATGTTAGAGACAGCATGTTCAGTAAGTTTAATTTTAACAACCATAGAACTGACTGGGAAAAAATAAACCAAGAGCTATCAGACATATCCTGGAAATCAGACATGAGCGCTCTAAATTCCCACCACTGAATACAGACGCATAAAAAGTATATGTATGAAGCACATACCATTGAGGAATCCCAGAAGATCAGATATAGAGAGAGAGCATAGGAGATGGTACAGAAGAAGAGATGGTACAGAAGAAGAAAACAGGTTACTGAATTGCTTAAAAACACAAATACAGTGGTACCTCGAGTTACAAGCTTAATTTGTTCCAAAAGGCTGTTCGAGTGCCGATACCAAACTAATTTGGTCCGATTAGGAATAATGTTAATTAGATTAGTCAGTTTCAGACCCCCAAAAATACACTGTAAGTGTATTTTTGGGGGTCTTACAAAAATACACTTACACAATTGTTCAAGTTGAGAACTGTTTGAAACTCGAGGTACCACTGTATGTTACAACAGGAAAGACAGGCTTAGCCGAGAGATCACTGAATTAAAGCAAAAACTCAGAATGTCATACCTAACAGAAGAAGTACAAGGGGAACAAAGGGCCATACAGGATATTGCAAGAAACCCAAAATATTTCTGTTCCTATGCAAAATCCAAACTAAGAACTACCTGTAGAATTGACCCATCATTGAGAGGAGATTCGTATACTGACGATGAATGGGAAATAAGTGAAATCCTAAAAGAACAGTATGAGTCAGTGTTCAGCAACCCACTAAATGACAGCAAGGTAGAAAATGTAGAAATATTTTTCACTCCAGCAGAAGGCCGCACAGACCAACTAACCGACATTAGTACAAATCCAATAGATTTCAGAAAAGAAATGGACAACATGCCCACTCACTCAGCACTTGGACCAGATTCATGGAATGCTCTGTTTATAAAGAAGTGCAAAGTACCACTAGCACGACCCCTCAGTAATGTTTGGAGAAAGAGCTTAGATCTACGTGAAATATCGGAGGCCTTAAAGAATGTAGACATAGCTCATTTGCATAAGGGAGGTAGTAGAGCACTAGCTAAAAATTACAGAAGATGTACTGTTATGCAGACTACTGCATTGGTTTACAAATGGTATAAATAATATCAGTGCACTTGTGAAAGAATATCAGACTCACCAGTTGACGTGTATTGGACGAAAGAGTGATGAGATGGCAGATTACAAATTTCATGGACCAGCACAACCAGCATAACCTGAATCAGCATGGTTTTAGAGCAGGATGATCATGCCTGTCACAGCTGCTGAACCATTATGACAAAATTACGGAGACATTGGAAGAAGACCAAAATGCAGATGTGATTTATGTACACAGATTTTGCAAAGGCGTTTGACAAATACAATCATGGAGTGATAGCGCACAAAATGAGGGTCATGAGCATTATGGGAAAGGTAGGCAGATGGATTTTCAGGTTCCTAACACACAGAACACAACAAGTAGTAGTAAACAGAGCAAGATCCAGGATCAGCGAGGTCAAAAGCTCAGTGCCGCAAGGCACTGTCCTGGCACCTCTGCTGTTTCTCGTCCTCATAGCAGACATAGATAAAAACACCCGTCACACTTTTGTATCATCATTTGCAGATGACACTAAAATAAGTATGAAAGTCACCACAGTAGAAGACACTGAAAAATTACAGGGTTTTCCAGTGGGCAGTGCAGAACAACATGACGTTCAGTGGTGATAAGTGCCAGCTTCTTAGATATGGAAAGAATAAGGAACTCAAAAGGAACACTATATACAAAACTCAAGAGGGTCACCAAATAGAACAAAAGGAACACGTAAAAGACCTGGGAATAATTGTGTCAGTTGACCTTTCTTTTAACCCTTTCAGGGTTTCGGCCGTACTAGTATGGCTTACGAGCCAGGGTTTTTGACATACTAGTACGCCTAAATTCTAGCGCCCTCAAATCTAGTGTGAGAAAGCTGGTAGGCCTACATATGAAAGAATGGGTCTATGTGGTCAGTGTGCGTGGTATAAAAAAAATCCTGCAGCACAGTGCGTAATGAGAAAAAAAAACTTTGACCGTGTTTTTGGATTAAAGCAGCGACTTTGCACTGTATTTTCGTATGGTATTTATTGTTGTATTCTAGTTTTCCTGGTCTCATTTTATAGAATGGAAGACATATTACAGAAATTGAGATGATTTTGACTGGTTTTACAAAGAAAAGTACCTTGAAATTGAGCTCAAAGTAGCAGAGATGTTCGATTTTTACCAAAGTTCAAAAGTAAACAAATTATGCTGTGCATCCAATACACGTCAACTGGTGAGTCTGATATTCTTTCACAAGTGCGCTGATATTATTTATACCATTTTTACACCAATGCAGTAGTCTGCATAACAGTAAATCTTCTATTTTTTTTGTGAGAATAAAAATTCAAAGTAGAAAGCAAAAGAATGTAAGAGGGGCATGGGGATGTGACTAATGAACAGAGGAAATGTTATTTTAGTGCCAAGAATGTCTTTCTTGTTTATTCTGGACCCTATTTGGAAATTGGCATCTTTTGAAATTTGTGTGAAATTGGCAAAATTGCTAAATTCTGACCACTGTATTGGATAGTTGAAATCATTAAATGGGTGGTTTCTTGTATTCATTCGATAGAAAAAATGGAGTTCTAGCAAAATAGTTGTGTTTTTTGTCGACAAGTACACTAAAATTGGCCGAAAATAGGGCTCAAAGTGGGCAAAATCGCCAATGCATAAACATCGTTGGGACCTCTAACTAGTGCTCCCTCATTTAGAATCTTGCTCACTGCTGACGGCCCCATTCAAAGCAGGAGAAATATCAGAGCTGGAACAAATACACGTACAGAG
This sequence comes from Cherax quadricarinatus, assembly GCF_038502225.1. Lineage (NCBI taxonomy): Eukaryota > Metazoa > Arthropoda > Malacostraca > Decapoda > Parastacidae > Cherax > Cherax quadricarinatus. The sequence goes on along the minus strand of NC_091378.1, from coordinate 625,313 downwards.
ATCATTTACAACTCACATTGAGCCAGTAAAGTACCTAAATTACTGGGAATGCCTTCAAGGGTGTGTTACCCGTGGTTACGCACGGAGTATGAAAACAAATCAAGAAACATCTAAAATGAGTTTTATTGACAGAAAAATAGTTTAAGAATCTGGCAACATTTTGGTGAAAATCCCATTTTAATACGACGTTTCTAAAGCAGTTTATAGCTATTTGAAACATATTATCTTACGAAGCACAAGGTAAAAAAGTTCGTGACCGCGCAAGATTTTTTTTTTTAATTTTGTCTAGTTTTCTTTTTAGCAGCTTCAAATTTAGTGCGAGAAAGCTGGTAGGCCTACATCTAAGAGACTGGGTCTGTGTGGTCAGTGTGTACAGTAATCAAAAAAATCGGGACAACAGTATCGCATTGTGGGAATGCCATCTCAGTACCCATTGTTCACTATGTCTCATGGTAGCAAAAACCTCTCTCCCAGGCGAACTGGGAATCTTCTCTTCCCAAGTAACAGTTGTAACAGTGACAAAAGTGGAAGAGAAGATGAATTCTGTGGTTTTGAGCAGTTACCAAAAGCATTGCTCAGGATGATGGAAATAGTGCTGAAAACCCAGATGACCCTCAACCATTCACCTCTGGGGTTGGTCTGTCTGTTTTATGGTAAGTTTTACAATGCTGTAAGCATAAGCTTATATTCTCCCATGGCCAGGGCTCAGATGTGAGTAATGGTAGTGACAGTAATGTTGATTTCCTTGCTATTGATGACCATTCAAGTAGCAACAATGAGGAAGAATATTCACTAGTGAAGCATCGATTTATACAACTGCTTGCAGTCCGGTAGTGTACCATATGCTATTCCAAGGGGGCAGAGTATATCCCTGAGTACATCCCATGGCCTTTCACCATCAACAGTGAAAGTTGCTACAGTTGGGATGGATAATAGACTACATGCATCAGTAGGTGGTGGTGCCATGCGGGATATGGCAACAGCGCAAGCCGGAAGCCACGCTGCTGACTCAGCATATCCGTGGCTCAGGGCATCCTCAACCACAACCAGCTACTAATATCCACTACCCATCAACAGACTGCATCTGGGATTGGCAGCAAAAAAGCAAATTTTGTGCCCAATCCCCATCAGTTTGATGACAGTCACAGTGGAATTCTGCTAAATTGTACCCTGTGGAACGGAAATATAAACACATATGCAGTATAATGTGATCCTTTATTGACTACGTTTTGCCCACACAGTGGGCTTTTTCAAGTGGGCGAAACGTAGTCAATAAAGGATCACATTATACTGCATATGTGTTTATATTTCCATTGTGTCGGTATTTTATACCATTTATTTCCACCCTGTGGAACACTGCAAGTGAACTGAAATTTTTTGATTTCTGTTTGATCAACCCCTGATGGAAATTATTGTCAGGGAAAAATAACAGATACTGTGATTATACCATGGCAAGCACAATGGTTTCACCAGTCATGACTACATGGGTAGAAGAAAACAACTATGGCTGAGATGTATTTATTTTTTGCCACAATATTGCTTATGCTACATGAGTGAATTCATGAGGTCTTTACTCCCACTGTCAAAAAATACCTCATTAAAAAAAAATTACCATTCAGGGCTCTTTTACTTATGGATAATGCTCCTTCTCACTCTCCAAACTTGGAAAACGAATTGCTAGAGGAGTTCAGTTTTATAACTGTGAAGTTCTTGCCTCTTAAAGGAGCCGAGCTCGATATTTTATACGCGGTCCATGGACCAGAAGGTCATTTCTAACTTCAAGAAACTACACCAAAGCACTTTTTGAAAGATGCTTTGAAATTACTTTGGAAACAAATTTAACCATCAGGGAGTTCTGGAAGGACCATTTCAGTATAGACAAAGCCTGGGGGTAATGTGTCTTCCAGGACCATGCAGTCAGCGTGGAAGAAATTGTGGCTTGCCTTTGTGGCAGCCAGGGATTTTGAAAGCTTTGAAGATGAGTATGAGCCGGTAGAGGATACTGTGTCCCTGGGGAAGACCTTGGGCCTAGAGGTGACTGAAGATGATGTGGAGGAGCTGGTGGAGGAGCATAGAACTGAACTCACTACAGAAGAACTTGTAGACCTTCAGAAGGAGCAGCAACAGATTGCAATGGAGGAGCTGTCATCAGAGGAAAAGGAGGGAAGGAATAATGTGCCCTTTGCACTTGTCAAGGAAATGTGTGCTAAATGGCATGAAGTGCAGGAGTTTCCTGAAAAATACCATCCAGACAAAGCAGTGGTCATCCATCTCACAAACATGCACAATGACAGTGTAATGTCTCAATTTAGACAAGTGTTAAAGCAGAGCCTGAAACACACCTCAGGACAGGTTTTTAGTGAGACAAAGAACCAGTGAGCCAGAACAAGGTGTTAGTGATGAAAAGAGACAAAGAAAAGAAACAGCACTAGGACAGTTGCCTGACATATTAATAGAAGGTGACTCTCCTTCCAAGCAGTAACATACCCCCTCCTCTCCTCCACCTCCTGTTTCCAGTATGCCATTAGCTTTCCACTGACAGCCTTTTATACGCATTGAATTTTCACACAGGTTGAGTCAGACACAGGGGATGTCAAGGAGGTTTTTGTGTCCTGTGTGTTCTGCTGCAGCTATCAAGGAAAAGTTTCATAGAAGGGTTTATATTGGGATTGATTGTTCTATACATTTATGTATATGTAATAGGCACAGTAGTATGAGTGCATATTGTGTATATTAAGTTTAAGCTTTTAATTATATTCATTGATTTGCAGGAGATTAAAAGTAGCAGATTTTGACTACAGTCAAGCATGCTCATATGTGGCCAAGATTACTGAAGGTATGTCAGGCAGAGAAATCACCAACTTGGCATTAGACTGGCAAATGACAACATATGCATCCCTTGAAGGTATTTTCACAGAAGATATTATGCGACGTAGAGCAGAAGCAACTGTTCAGCATAAGAAATATAAGGTACAGTGTGTGTTTACTTATCTAGTAGTAAACTTATAATGGTTTCTATTAGATAAATACTAAATGTCCTCCATGGGGAAGTTGAACAGAATTCCTCCTCCAAAAGCCATGCGTGTCGTAAGAGGCAACTAAAATGCTGGGAGCAAAGGGCTAGTAACTCCTTCTCCTCCTCCTGCCGAGAGACCTGGTCGTGGACTGAGCCGCAGGAGCATTGTTCCCTGGAATACCCTCCAGGTAGACTCCAGATATACCTTACTAAATTTAAAAAAGAGAAACTTTCATTTTTCTCTTTAGGTCACCCTACTGGTTTGTTGAAAAAAAATATTCTAAATGTACAAGAGTATAGTAGTACTAGCACAGTAACGCTCTTATATGGGTGTGAAGCATGGGTTGTGAATGCTGCAGCAAGAAAGAGGCTGGAAGCAGTGGAGATGTCATGTCTAAGGACAGTATGTGGTGTAAATATTATGCAGAGAATTTGTAGTGTGGAAATTAGGAGGAGGAGCTGTGGAGTTACTAAAAGTATTATTCAGAGGGCTGAAGAGGGGTTATTGAGGTGGTTTGGTCATTTAGAGAGGCTGGAGCACAATAGGTTGACTTGGAGGGTATATAAATCTGTAGTGGAAGGGAGGAGGGGTAGGGGATCATCCTAGGAAACAATGGAGGGAGGGGGTAAAAGAGGTTTTGTGTGCAAGGGGCTTGGACATACAGCAGGCATGTGTGAGCATGTTAGATAGGAGTGGAGATGAATGATTTTTGAGACTTGATGCGCTGTTGGAGTGTGAGCAGGGTAATATTTCATGAAGGGATTCATTGAACCAGTTAGCTGGAAAGTAAAAGGACACAAGTGCAACTAATGTGACATTTATTGTGGCAACGTTTCGCTCTCCAGGAGCTTTATCAAGCCATTACAAACAATACATGGACACAGAGGGTATATAAAGGCTCAGAGTGAGGTGAATACTAGTGAGGTACCATTTCGATGTTCACTAGTGGTAGTAGTAGTAGTAGTAGTAGTGACAAAAGTAATACAATATGGTAGAGCAATTAATTCGTACATGAGTAAAAGGATATAAAAGCTATTACTTGGGTAACATAAAAATAGGTTGGACAAATATAAACTGGAATGAGGCAGCTTGTTTCAGTGTTCACTCTCTGTGCTTTGTGTAGTATAACAGGAGAGACTATGTGATGGCAGGGTTTACTGTTTTCAGGAGGATTCTTGCTAAGACTTCGGAGATGGTGAAGCTGCCGTTGTTTTGTTTAATTGTATTCGAAACAGCGATCAGTGCTGATTCAAGGCACTTGCGTGTGCGGAAATTAGTTTCTTTTATCACTAATTGGGCTTCTCTGAATTTCATAAGATGATTGGTGGAATTTCGGTGTTGTACACAGGCGTTGTTTAAGTTGTCGTTCCTACATGCGTATATGTGTTCATTGAGGCGGGTGTCGAGGTTTCTTGCTGTTTCACCTACATAGATCTTGTCACAGCCTCCACAGGGTATAGTGTAAACTCCTGCATTGACTGGTTCGTGGTGCTTGGGTTTTGTCCTGGTTAGATCCTTTATTGAAGTGGTAGAAGCGATGGCGACTCTGGTGTTAGCTTGTGAAAGTACTTTTGAGACGTTTAGTGCAACCTGGCTGTTGGGAAGAATTATAACTTTGTTGGGAGCGGTGTTGATGCGTGGAGAATTGATGATCTGAAGAGCTCTTTTCTTGCAGTCTTTGATGAAAAAAGAAGGAAATTGTAACTCAGTGAATGTTTGGTGAATGTAAGTACATTCCTCGTCAAGAAACTCAGGACTACAAATTCGGTATGCTCTTAGGAAAAACCCGATGATGATGCCTCTTTTGGTCTTGGTATCTTGACTGGAATAGAAGTGTGTGAGATCATTTTTATTGGTGGGTTTCCGATAAACTTGAAATCTTAGGTTGTTGTCTACTTTGTGAATGAGGACGTCGAGGAAAGGTAGCTTGTCATTGGACTCTTCTTCTAGTGTAAACTGAATCGCTGGTTCAACTGCGTTGAGCCTTGCCTGAAGATCCCGTACATCAAAACGTTTTGGAGTTATTACGAGGACATCATCCACGTAACGTAACCAAGTGACGCTTGAAGGGATGATGTGGGTGAAGTGTTCGGACTCTAGGTGTTCCATGTATAAGTTGGCTAGGACGGCACTTATTGGGGACCCCATTCCCATGCCGTAGGTTTGTTTGTAGAGCTTGTTATTGAAGGAAAAACAGTTGAAGTTAACACAGAGTTCAATCAAGTCAACAAAATCTCCGGGAGGTAAAGGAAGATTAAGGTCCTGGTTGACTTTACGTCGTAGAACCTCGATGGCTTTTTTGGTAGGTACTTTTGTGAAGAGGGAAGTCACATCCAAACTGCTTAGTTTCTTGTTACGGATGGAGAGGTTACGGATGCGGTTGAGAAGGTCGCCTGAGTGTTTAAGATGAGCGGGGCTGATGGTCCCCAGAAGGCAGGAAAGATGTTTGGCAAGAACTCCGGCTAGTTTGTGTGGAGCACTGCCTATTCCTGACGTGATTGGTCTGAGAGGAATATTGTGTTTATGGGTCTTGGGTAGACCATACATGTGTGCTGGTTTAGGGTTGCTTGGTAACAAGTACAGAAGTTTCTTCCCTTCTCACACACTTCTATTCCAGTCAAGATACCAAGACCAAAAGAGGCATCATCATCGGGTTTTTCCTAAGAGCATACCGAATTTGTAGTCCTGAGTTTCTTGACGAGGAATGTACTTACATTCACCAAACATTCACTGAGTTACAATTTCCTTCTTTTTTCATCAAAGACTGCAAGAAAAGAGCTCTTCAGATCATCAATTCTCCACGCATCAACACCGCTCCCAACAAAGTTATAATTCTTCCCAACAGCCAGGTTGCACTAAACGTCTCAAAAGTACTTTCACAAGCTAACACCAGAGTCGCCATCGCTTCTACCACTTCAATAAAGGATCTAACCAGGACAAAACCCAAGCACCACGAACCAGTCAATGCAGGAGTTTACACTATACCCTGTGGAGGCTGTGACAAGATCTACGTAGGTGAAACAGCAAGAAACCTCGACACCCGCCTCAATGAACACATATACGCATGTAGGAACGACAACTTAAACAACGCCTGTGTACAACACCGAAATTCCACCAATCATCTTATGAAATTCAGAGACGCCCAATTAGTGATAAAAGAAACTAATTTCCGCACACGCAAGTGCCTTGAATCAGCACTGATCGCTGTTTCGAATACAATTAAACAAAACAACGGCAGCTTCACCATCTCCGAAGTCTTAGCAAGAATCCTCCTGAAAACAGTAAACCCTGCCATCACATAGTCTCTCCTGTTATACTACACAAGCACAGAGAGTGAACACTGAAACAAGCTGCCTCATTCCAGTTTATATTTGTCCAACCTATTTTTATGTTACCCAAGTAATAGCTTTTATATCCTTTTACTCATGTACGAATTAATTGCTCTACCATATTGTATTACTTTTGTCACTACTACTACTACTACTACTACTACTACTACTACTACTACCACTAGTGAACATCGAAATGGTACCTCACTAGTATTCACCTCACTCTGAGCCTTTATATACCCTCTGTGTCCATGTATTGTTTGTAATGGCTTGATAAAGCTCCTGGAGAGCGAAACGTTGCCACAATAAATGTCACATTAGTTGCACTTGTGTCCTTTTACTTTACATATTGTCGGTAATTCTACCAAATTTATTACAGTTAGCTGGACTTGAGTCCTGGAGGTATGAAGTACAGTGCCTTCACCTTAAAGGAGGGATTTAGGATATTGGCTGTTTAGAGTGACATCCAAACTGTCATATCTGTGCACCTCTACAAAGACAGTGGTGAAAGTGTCTTTTTTTTGGGTCACCCTGCCTCAGTGGGATACGGCCGGTTTGTTGAAAAAAAAATGTGTGCATGCATGTGTTCCTGGGTTCAGTGCCCCTGCAGCCTAGTCCATGACCAGGCCTCATGATGGATCAGGGCCTTAACAACCAGGCTGTTGTTACTGGCTACATGCAATCCAATATACAAACCACAGCCTGGCTGGTCAGGCATTAGATATCTGTCCAATTCCATCTTGAAGACAGCTAGGGATATATTGGTAAGGCCCCCTTATAAGAACATAAGAAAGAAGGAACACTGCAGCAGGCCTGTTGGCCCATACTAGGCAGGTCCTTTACAATCCATCTCACTAACAAAACATTTGCCCAACCCAATTTTCAATGCCACCCAAGAAATAAGCTCTGATAACTCTATCCACTCTCATATGCAAGTTCCACTCAAATCCAACCCCTCTCACTCATGTATTTATCCAACCTAAATTTGAAACTACCCAAGGTTTTAGCCTCAATAACCCAACTAGGTAGACTGTTCCACTCATCAACTACCCTATTTCCAAACCAATACTTTCCTATATCCTTTCTAAATCTAAACTTGTCTAATTTGAATCCATTACTGCAGGTTCTCTCTTGGAGAGAGATCCTCAAGACCTTATTTATATCCCCTTTATGGGGAGGCTGTTGAACAGCCTTGGACCTGTGACACTTATTGTCACTTAAGGTTCTGAAGCTCGGGAGTGTCCATAATCCTAGCACTTATAAGTTAAATGATGTAGAACTTAGCCATACAGATTGCAAAAAGGACTTGGGGGTTATGGTGAGCAGCAACCTTAAACCAAGACAGCAATGCCTAATCGTACGTAATAAGGCAAATAGATTACTGGGATTTATATCAAGAAGTGTAAGCATCAGAAGTCCAGAGGTCATACTGCAGCTTTGTACATCATTAGTAAGGCCTCACCTAGATTATGCAGCTCAGTTCTGGTCTCCATATTACAGAATGGACATAAATTCATTAGAAAACATTCAGCGTAGGATGACTAAATTAATACATAGCATTAGAAATCTTCCTTATGAAGAAAGATTGAATACTCTTAAGTTACATTCACTTGTTAGACGAAGAATGAGGGGAGACATGATCGAAGAATGAGGGGAGACATGATCAAAGTGTATAAGTGGAAGATAGGTATTAATAAAGGGGATATTAATAAGGTCTTGAGGATATCTCTCCAAGAGAGAACCGGCAGTAATGGATTTAAATTAGATAAGTTTAGATTTAGAAAGGACATAGGAAAGTATTGGTTTGGAAATAGGGTAGTTGATGAGTGGAACAGTCTACCTAGTTGGGTTATTGAGGCTAGGCCTTTGGGTAGTTTCAAATTTAGGTTGGATAAGTACATGAGTGGGAGGGGTTGGATTTGAGTGGGACTTGCACATCGGAGCTTATTTCTTGGGTAGCATTGAAAATTGGGTTGGGCAAATGTTTTGTTAGTGGGATGAATTGTAAAGGACCTGCCTAGTATGGGCCAACAGGCCTGCTGCAGTGTTCCTCCTTTCTTATGTTCTTATGTTCTCCCAGTGTACTCCTGACACCCCTGCTTTTCAGTCGGGTTATGTGGCATCATTTGCAAAGTTTTTTGCTTTCATAGGGAGTGATTTCTGTGCAGATCTGGGACCAGTCTCTCTGGGATTTTCCAGGTGTAAATTATGAAGTACAGTGGTCCCTCAATTATCGTCCTTAATCCATTCCTGGAAGTGGGACTATTATCGAAATAGACAATTTTCGAATCAATTTTCCCCATAAGAAATAATGTAAATACAATTAATCTGTTCCTGACACCCAGAAGTATCAAAACAAAAAAAATTTTACATGAAATATAGATGTATAGTACATAAACAATACAATGGGACATGATGAATGAAACATTAACAGCATAACACTTACCTTTATTTGCTATTCTTCTTAGTGTATGGAAGACTGGAGGAGGAGAGAGATTGAATTACTGTTTGGAAGGGGCATCCCCTTCCATCAACACCTCAGGTACCAAGTGCTTTTCTGAGGCTACTTCTCTTCTCTGTTTCTTAATGCCACTAGGACCAGCTTGAGAGTCACTGGAGTCCTGTCTCGCAAAAAAAGTGTCCAGAGAGCTCTGTTTCTGGCATCTCTTTAAAACTTCCCTAAAATGGGCCAAGACTCTGTCACTGTACAAGTTGCCGATATGGCTTGCAACGTCCTTCTCAGGGTGATGTTTCTCCATAAATCTTTCCATCCTACCCCACATTTCAAAAATCTCCTTAATTTCTGAAGAAGGCACCTTCTTCCATCTCTCTTCCTCCTCCTCTGCAGCAAGATTCTGAACTGCGATCTGTTACTGTTCCTGCTGAAGCTCTTGCAGCTCCTCAGTGGTTAGCTCTTCATTGTGGTCCTCCACCAACTCTTCCACATCCTCCAAACTCACATCCAACCCCATGGAACTCCCCAATGCCACAATAGAGTTCACAATTGACATAGGCTCATCAGGGGCTGCCTCAAACCCTTCAAAATCCCTCTTGTGGACACAATCTGGCCACAAGTTTCTCCAAGCAGAGTTCAGAGTCCTGGTAGTCATTCCCTCCCAAGCATTACCTAAGGCTTATGCAATGGAGAATACTGAAGTGTTCTTTACAAAAATCTCTTAGGGTCAAGTGAGTGTCTGAGGCCACATTAAAGCACCTTTCAAACATTGCTTTGGTGTAGAGTTTTTTAAAGTTTGAAATGACCTGCTGGTCCATGGGCTGGAGGAGAGGAGTGGTATTCAGGGGCAAGAACTTTACTGTGATGAACCCAAACTCCTTCAGAATTAGGTCATCCAAGTTTGGAGGATGAGCAGGTGCATTGTCCATTACTAGGAGGCACTTGAGATCCAATTTATTTTCCAGGAGGTAATTCTTCACACTAGGGCCAAACACTCCATTGAACCACTCGACGAAAATTTCCCTCGTGACCCATGCCTTATTATTAGATCTCCAAAACACACACAATTTACTCTTTATAACTTTTTTTTTTTTTTTTGAACACTCTGGGATTTTCAGAATGGTACACTAGTAATGGCTTCACTTTGAAATCCCCACTAGCATTAGCACAGAACATGAGCGCCAGCCTGTCTTTCATAGGCTTGTGTCCTGGCAGTGCCTTTTCCTCCTGAGTAATGTAGGTCCTCTTTGGCATTTTCTTCCAAAAGAGGCCTGTTTTGTCACAATTGAACACTTGTTCGGGTTTCAGTCCTTCAGCCTCTATGTACTCCTTGAATTCCTGCACATATTTTTCAGCCGCTTTTTGGTCCAAACTGGCAGCCTCACCATGCCCTATCACACTGTGCATGCCAGTACGCTTCTTAAATCTCTCAAACCAGTCTTTGCTGGCCTTAAATTCACTCACATCACCACTAGTTGCAGGCAATTTCTTTACCAAATCATCATGCAACTGCCTAGCCTTTTCACAAATAATCGACGTCATAAGACTATCTCCTGCTAATTGTTTCTCGTTTATCCACACCAATAATAACTTCTCAACATCTTCGAGAACTGGTGATCTCATTTTTGTCAGCATATTTACCCCCTTTGCAACAACAGCTTCCTTGATTTCCTCTTTCTTGGCTATGATGGAAGATATGGTTGTACGGGATTTGTTATGCATCCTAGCCAGTTCGCCCACACGTACGCCACTTTCATTTTGTTAATGATGTTTTTCTTAAATTCAGTCGTATTTCTCACCTTCTTTACCGCAGGCTTGGCACTAGGAGCTTTCTTTGGAGCCATGGTAGCTTATTTAGCACTTGCAAACACTAAAATGAATGGAATACAGTGGACCCCCAGTTCACGATATTAATCCGTTCCTGAGAGCTCATCGTAAACCAAAATTATCGGAAAGCGAATCAATTTTCCTCACACAAGGATGTGTGATGTCACCGTGGTTGTTTAATATATTTATAGATGGGGTTGTAAGAGAAGTAAATGCGAGGGTCTTGGCAAGAGGCGTGGAGTTAAAAGATAAAGAATCACACACAAAGTGGGAGTTGTCACAGCTGCTCTTTGCTGATGACACTGTGCTCTTGGGAGATTCTGAAGAGAAGTTGCAGAGATTGGTGGATGAATTTGGTAGGGTGTGCAAAAGAAGAAAATTAAAGGTGAATACAGGAAAGAGTAAGGTTATGAGGATAACAAAAAGATTAGGTGATGAAAGATTGAATATCAGATTGGAGGGAGAGAGTATGGAGGAGGTGAACGTATTCAGATATTTGGGAGTGGACGTGTCAGCGGATGGGTCTATGAAAGATGAGGTGAATCATAGAATTGATGAGGGAAAAAGAGTGAGTGGTGCACTTAGGAGTCTGTGGAGACAAAGAACTTTGTCCTTGGAGGCAAAGAGGGGAATGTATGAGAGTATAGTTTTACCAACGCTCTTATATGGGTGTGAAGCGTGGGTGATGAATGTTGCAGCGAGGAGAAGGCTGGAGGCAGTGGAGATGTCATGTCTGAGGGCAATGTGTGGTGTGAATATAATGCAGAGAATTCGTAGTTTGGAAGTTAGGAGGAGGTGCGGGATTACCAAAACTGTTGTCCAGAGGGCTGAGGAAGGGTTGTTGAGGTGGTTCGGACATGTAGAGAGAATGGAGCGAAACAGAATGACTTCAAGAGTGTATCAGTCTGTAGTGGAAGGAAGGCGGGGTAGGGGTCGGCCTAGAAAGGGTTGGAGGGAGGGGGTAAGGGAGGTTTTGTGTGCGAGGGGCTTGGACTTCCAGCAGGCATGCGTGAGCGTGTTTGATAGGAGTGAATGGAGACAAATGGTTTTTAATACTTGACGTGCTGTTGGAGTGTGAGCAAAGTAACATTTATGAAGGGATTCAGGGAAACCGGCAGGCCGGACTTGAGTCCTGGAGATGGGAAGTACAGTGCCTGCACTCTGAAGGAGGGGTGTTAATGTTGCAGTTTAAAAACTGTAGTGTAAAGCACCCTTCTGGCAAGACAGTGATGGAGTGAATGATGGTGAAGGTTTTTCTTTTCGGGCCACCCTGCCTTGGTGGGAATCGGCCAGTGTGATAATAAATATAAATAAATAAAATAATGGAAATCAAATTAATCCGTGCAAGACACCCAAAAGTATGAAAAAAACTTATACCACATGAAATATTAAGTTTAATGCAATATAATAATTAAAATAACAACAATAACAATAGAATAATAACAATAGAATAATTGACACTTACCTTTAATGAAGATCTGGTGATGATTGATGGGATGGGAAGAGGGGAGAGTGTTGAACCTATTGTTTAGAAGGGGAATCCCCCTCCATTAGGACTTGAGGTAGCAAGTCCTTTTCCGGGGTTACTTCCCTTCTTCTTTTAACCCTTTGACTGTCGCGGCCGTATATATACGTCTTACGAGGTACCGTGTTTGACGTATATATACTCATAAATTCTAGCGGCTTCAAATCAAGCAGGAGAAAGCTGGTAGGCCCACATGTGAGAGAATGGGTCTGTGTGGTCAGTGTGCACCATATAAAAAAAATCCTGGAGCATGCAGTGCATAATGCGAAAAAAAAACTCCGACCATTTTTTTTTTAATTAAAATGCCGACTTTGTGGTCTATTTTCGTATAGTATTTATGGTTGTATTCTCGTTTTCTTGGTCTCATTTGATAGAATGGAAAACATATTATAGAAATAGAGGTGATTTTGATTGATTTTACTATAAAAAGAACCTGGAAATGGAGCTCAAAGTAGGGGAAATGTTTGATTTTTGCCAATGTTCAAAAGTAAACAAATGATGTCATTGTCCAATAAATGTCCAACTAGCCATTCTAATATGCAGTCATAAATGGGTTGATGTTATTTATACAATTATTACAGTATTGCAGTAGTCTGCATAATAGTAAGTCTTCTATGTTTTGTTTGAATAAAAATTCAAAATAGAAAGCAAGAGTAATATCAGAGGGGCCTGGAGACATGACTGATGAACAAAGAAAATGTTATTTTAGAGCCAGGAATGTCTGCATTGTTCATTCTGGACCTTATTTTGAAATTGTCATATTTTTTAATTTTCGTGAAATTGGCCAAATTGCAAATTTCTGACCACATTATTGGGTAATTGAAATCGGTAAATGGGCAGTTTCTTGTACTCAATCGATAGAAAAAATGGAGTTCTAAACAAATAGCTATGAGTTTGGTCGACTGGAACAATGGAATTAGCCGAAAATAGGGCTCAAAGTGGGCGAAATCGCCGATTTGTGAATATCGCCGAGATCGCTAACTTCGCGAGAGCATAATTCCGTCAGTTTTCCACCAAATTTCGTTTTTTTTGTGTCATTACAATCGAGAAAAGATTCTCTATCATTTCATAAGATTGTTTTTTTTTTTTTTTTTTTTTTTTTTTTTTTTTGAAATTTTGCGACACCAGGAGACACCTCAGGATTGGGGGTTGCGACAGTCAAAGGGTTAATGCCACTAGGACCACCTTGAGAGTCACTGGACTTCTGTCGCACAACATATCTGTCCATAGAGGTCTTTACCTCCCATTCCTTTAAGATTTGTCTAAAATGGGCCACAACATTCTCATTGTAATAGTCACCAGCACGGCTTGCAATAGCTGTGTTAGGGTGATTTTCATCCATAAAGGTTTGCAGTTCAACCCACTTTGCACACATTTCCTTAATTTTTGAAGTAGGCACAATGGATTTCACAACTGGCATAGGCTTCTCAGGGTTAGCCCCAAACCCTTCAAAATCTTTCTTAATTTTCATACTAATTCTCACCCTTTTTACCACAGGGTTGGCACTAGAAGCTTTCTTGGAGCCCATGGTGACTTATTTTGCAGAAACAAGCACCAAAAACAGTGATAATATGGATAATTTGGAATGTACCAAATGTATCCTTAGATGCGCGCACACTGGCTGGCTTGTAAACACTGGCACACACGGGGCAGTTCAGGCCACGAATGGACACGTCTCGTATGAATCGCATCGCATACTGGGTTTTGTAACGGGAACCGAGGCAAATTTTTGGCGATATAATGCATCGGCTGCCGGATTTATCGGATACCGATAGCATCGCGAACCGGGGGTCCACTGTACAGTGAACCCTCGCCTAACGATGGCATCGCATAACGTTAAATCCACCTAGCGATACATTTTAACACAAAAATTTTGCCTCGCCTAGCGCTAAAAAACTCGCCCAATGCGATTCGTCCGAGACGCGTCCACGTGCAGCCTGAGCCAGCCTCACTTGTTCCATGGGTGGCAGTGTTTACAAGCCAGCCTCCGCAGTCACATCCAAGCATACAATCGGAACATTTAGTATTATCACAGCGTTTTTAGTGATTTCACCTGCAAAATAAGTGACCATGGGCCCCAAGAAAGCTTCTAGGGTGAGAATTACTATGGATATGAAGAAAGAGATCATTGCTAAGTATGAAAGTGGAGTGCGTGTCTCCGAGCTGGCCAGGTTATATAGTAAACCCCAATCAACCATCGCTACTATTGTGACCAAGAAAACGGCAATCAAGGAAGCTGTTCTTGCCTAAGTTGCAACTTTGTTTTCGAAACAGAGATCGCAAGTGATAGAAAATGTTAAGAGACTGTTATTGGTGTGGATAAACGAAAAACAGATAGCAGGAGATAGCGTCTCTCAAGCGATCATATGTGAAAAGGCTAGGAAGTTGCATGAGGATTTAATTAGAAAAATGCCTGCAACTAGTGGTGATGTGAGTGAATTTAAGGCCAGCAAAGGTTGGTTTGAAAGATTTAAGAATCGTAGTGGCATACATAGTGTGATAAGGCATGGTGAGGCTGCCAGTTCGGACCACAAAGCAGCTGAAAAATATGTGCATCAATTCAAGGAGTACATAGACAGTGAAGGACTGAAACCTGAACAAGTGTTTAATTGTGACAAAACAGGCCTGTTTTGGAAGAAAATGCCAAGCAGGACCTACAATACTCAGGAGGAAAAGGCACTCCCAGGACAAGCCTATGAAAGACAGGCTTACTCTGTTGATGTGTGCCAATGCTAGTGGTGATTGCAAAGTGAAGCCTTTATTGGTGTATCACTCTGAAACTCCCAGAGCGTTCAGGCAAAAGAATATCCTCAAGGCTAATTTGTGTGTGCTGTGGAGGGCAAACAGTAAGGCATGGGTCACTAGGGACTTTTTCTATGACTGGTTACACCATGCATTTGCCCCCCACTGTGAAAAATTACCTAATTGAAAATAAATTTGACCTGAAGTGCCTCCTGGTCATCCTTCAGACGTGGCAGAGCGACTTTCTGCAGACATGAGCTTCATTAACATCAAGTTTTTGCCTCCTAATACCACTCCTCTCCTGCAGCCCATGGACCAGCAGGTCATTGCAAACTTTAAAAAACTGTACACAAAAGCTCTGTTTGAAAGGTGCTTTGTAGTGACCTCAGAAACTCAATTGACTCTAAGAGAGTTTTGGAGAAATCACTTTAATATCCTCAGTTGTGTAAACCTTATAGGTAAGGCTTGGGAGGGAGTGACTAAGAGGACCTTGAACTCTGCTTGGAAGAAACTGTGGCCAGAATGTGTAGACAAAAGGGATTTTGAAGGATTTGAGGCTAACCCTGAGAAGCGTATGCCAGTTGAGGAATCAATTGTGGCATTGGGGAAGTCCTTGGGGTTGGAGGTTAGTGGGGAGGATGTGGAAGAGTTGGTGGAGGAGGACAATGAAGAACTAACCCCTGATGAGCTGCTAGATCATCTTCAACAGCAAGAGGCCACACCTGAGGAAACTGCTTTGGAGGAGGGGAGAGAGAAATTGAAGAAGTTGCCTACTTCAAAGATTAAGGAAATATGTGCAAAGTGGCTTGAAGTGCAAACCTTTATGGATGAAAATCACCCTCACACACCTATTGCAAGCCGTGCTGGTGACTATTACACTGACAATGTTGTGAAACACTTTAGGAAAGTCATAAAGGAACGAGAGGTACAGGCCTCTATGGACAGATATGTTGTGCGACAGAAGTCCAGTGACTCTCAAGCTGGTCCTAGTGGTATTAAAAGAAGAAGGGAAGTAACCCCGGAAAAGGACTTGCTACCTCAAGTCGTAATGGAAGGGGATTCCCCTTCTAAACACTAAGACCATCCACACACTCCCCTCCTCCCATCCCATCAATCATCACCAGATCTTCAGTAAAGGTAAGTGTCATGTAACTGTGCATGTCTTCTTCAGTTTGTGTGTATTAAAATTAATATTTCATGTGGTAAAAAAATTTTTTTTCACACTTTTGGGTGTCTTGCACAGATTAATTTGATTTCCATTATTTCTTATGGGGAAAATTAATTCACCTAACGATAATTTCGCCTAACGTTGAGCTCTCAGGAACGGATTAATAGCGTTAGGCGAGGGTCCACTGTATTATGAAATATTTTGTATGAACACACGAGGGGACCGTCGCTCACTGTAAACAATGGCACACTGACTGGGAAGGAAGGCCGGGGCCTGTAGGCCCATGAGTGTGCATCCCAGACGAAGGACGATTAGCGAGTTAACTGACCATTTGCGAGCCAATGTCTGGATGAAATAACGCGACTATTTCCGAAATGGACAACTATCAGGCCAGACGATTATTGAGGGACCACTGTACCTTTCTTGCCTGCATTCTGAGGAGTACAGGTCCAGGGCCTTCAAACCTTCCAGTAATTGAATTGCTTTACTAAACTAATACAGTGGAACCTCGGTATGCGACCTTAATTCATTCCAGAAGGCTGTTCGAGTGCCGCTCCGTTTGAGTATTGAACAAGTTCTTCCCAACCAATTTTCTGTCTGGTTGGCTGTTATCACTAATCTTTGTAGGCCCCATGGTGACTTATTTATACAAATAATACAAAAAAAAATGCGTAGAAACACGAAATAGTTTACAGCAAAGTTCTGGCAGGTCATATTTGTTTGGTCGTACATGTACTGAAGGTCCTCTGTACATTCTTCAGATCTCCAATTTTGCCTGCCTTGAAAAGGGCTGTTAGTGTGCAGCAGTATTCGAGCCTAGGTAGAACAAGTGACATAAAGAGGATCATCATTGACTTGGCATCCCTTGTTTTGAAGGTTCACATTATCCATCCTATCATTCGCCTTACAGTTGTGATAATGGCTCTGTTGTCATCCAGGAAGGTGAGATCCTCTCATTTAGAATATTGTTCAGTGTTGATAGCCCTGTTCAGGGCACGAGAGATATCAGAGCTGGAAGAGATACAGAGATCATTTACAGCCTGCATATAGCCAATAAAGCATTAAAATTAGTGGGAACTCCTTAAAGTCCTAAATGTGAACTCACTGGAAAGTACTTGAGGGTCTGGTCCCAAACCTGCACACAGTGGGCACAATAAGGAAACAGTGTTTCATGTCTGTGACCCCAGACTATTCAACATCTTGCCAGAAGATATCAGAAACACTGCTGGGACAAGTGTAGAAGTCTTCAAGAGGAAACTGGACATCTTCACCAGGTGCCAGATCAACCAGGCTGTGATGGATAGGTGGGCCAACAGGCTCCCAGCAGCAACAGCCTGGCTGACCAGGCAAGCACCAGTCAAGCCTGGCCCAAGGCCAGGCTCTGGGAGTAGAAAAACTTAAAACTCATCAAAGGTAGACCAAAATCCTTTCATACCTTCTTCTGCTTCCTGCTCCTACTCCTTACTCTTTGTTTTCCTTCTTCCTCTCTTCTCTTCAGCCTCTCCTATCTCCATAGCTTAGATAATGTTCACACAGTGAAGCTCAACCAGCAGACAGCACATACATTTTTTCTAAATTCCAAAATGTGTAGCTGTCTATACAGCTGGAAATTCTGGCTACGAACATCAGCAAATGTCATAATGGCTAAAAGGGTTACTTTCTTTCTGTAAGTATCCTTTTTTAGGAAATATATAATAATAAATATTCCCTTTCTTTTCATACATGCAGTGGAAGCAGGAATTTAAAACATTCACTTTCCTTTCTTCTGATAATGCATGAAAGAATGTCATACATAGGCTATAAACAACTTGAAAATTATTCTTAAGTCATTTAAAAATTTGTCTTCTTAACAATTTATGTATCAGTGATGATGTTGATTTCTTGTAGGTTTCTTGGCGAAGTTCTCATGAAGACAAGAAAGCATTGTTCAGTGCTGCAGTTGTAGCAGCTTCAGAAGCAGCAGCAGCAGCAGCATCTGCAAAACCTGATACCATTAGCTGAGAACAGGATGCTAATTTAGGAATTAAATTACCAGTGATGTAAATTTAAGATTGGACCTCACACATGAAAAATACCAATAAAATATAAATGATTATATGATAAAGAACACTGCAAAAATTAGGCAATGTGATGTGAGGATATTATTGCTGAAATCAGATACCTAATACATAAGAAAACTATATTATGATTGTGCTTCATCCAGTAAATGTTTCACAAAATTTTATAGTAATAATAGTAAAAAAAATTAAGACAGTTGTATATATATATATATTTTTTTTCACAGTGTGAAAAATCTGTATAAAGTGTTTTTGTTTTTTAAAAAGAAGTAATTGTATAGTTTAAAATTGTTAGTATGAGTAAAGAATAGTCCCTAATAAAATGTCATACCAATCTTGCTCAAACACACTGGTAAAGTATTTCTTGCTCTAGCCCTTGAAATAAATAGTGCAAAACAATATGCAAATGCATTCCAGAATTAGCCTTCTTTTACCATACATGTAGTTAATTAAATTTTTTATGTTTCTCATTTCACACCAATGTTTCATCATGAGAAAATGTCTTTTGCAATATAATTGTATAGTACTGATGTTGCAGATGTTCAAATTTTTTGTTCTGTTAGAAGTACAATTTTATTGATATTTTTGTAGGTCCTCTTCAAAAATTGTGCAGTTGGTTGGAAATTGTATATGATGAATAGATCATTTAATAAATTGTTAACAGGCTTTGCTGTATGCCATAATTTTACCCCCTATCAACAATTTCAGGTACCTGCCATGTCTACCTACCATCTATCTCTAAAAACTTAGTATGTTTTCTTCCATATTTATTGAAATACTTCCATGATTGTGGGGAGGGTGGAGGTTGTGAGAGGTGCAAGTTTTGTATGAACATAAGAAAGAAGGAACACTGCAACAGGTCTAGTGACCCATGCAAGGCAGGTCCAATTCTCCTACCAGCTTAAGCCAACACCCTAACCTAGTCAGGTCAGGTCACATTCAGTTAAGGAAAGAGCACTGCATCTGACCTAGTAGTGCAAGCTAGTCAGGTCCAACTCTCACCCACCTATACCCACTCATGTATTTATCTAATCTACTTTTAAAACTACACAACGTCTTAGCTTCTATGATGGTACTCGGGAGTTTGTTCCACTCATCCACAACTCTTTTACCAAACCAGTGCTTTCCTATATCCTTCCTGAATTCAAATTTTTCAAATGGGGAGGGTAGACATTGTAAGAGATGCAAGTTGTGTGTGTGGGGCAGGGTGGAGGTAGTGAAAAGTGCAAGTTGTGTGTGTATGGGATGGAGGTTGTAAGAGGTGTAAGCTGTGTGTGGGAGAGCGGGGTGGAGATAGTGAAAGGTGCAAGTTGTGTGTGTATGGAGTGGAGGTTGTAAGAGATGCAAGTTGTGTGTGGGAGAGTGGGGTGGAGATAGTGAAAGGTGCAAGTTATATGTATGAAGAGGGTGGAGGTTGTGAGAAGTGCAAGTTATGTTGAATGATCTTATGGTAAACTGCTAGTACTTTAGGGCATTTCTTTAATTTGTGAAGCTGCACTTTCATTTGACCATAGACCATAAGAAAGTTCATCAGTAGGTCAGGTTTGTTCAGCTTCCACAAGTGTCTTACCCAATATTGTCTCAGCTCATATTTCACATTCCTGAGATATTGCTTATAGGTGAAATTGTCACTGGACAATTGGAACTGGACACCAGTGGTGTCCAGTTCCCACAGTTTATGAACTGGTTCTCACTCATCATAAGCAAGAGACAACTTATAGTGAGGGACTCTTTCTGTAGTAACTTTAAGTGTCATTACATTCTTTTAATTAATTATCTATTCACATTTCATTAGGTAGGGAAATGGTACCATATATCATGTACCCTCCTGAAATATTTAGTAATGAGATTCTATTTACCTTGTGCTTACTATGCACACAAGAAGAATAATCACTGCTTTTTAACAGGCCAATTGGTCTGACAGTCTCTTGTTCAATTGTTGATAGCCAACTTTACACTTTGACATAATTGCCTGGTGGCCTAATTCATAACTTGTGTGGTAATTTGTTCAGCAAGCAATCTGCAGCTACTGCCATTACTCACTGAAGCCAAGGAGGGAGGAATACATGATAATATATACCTGGAACTAGGTAGTAGGTTGGTAGACAGCAACCGCCCAGGGAGGTACTACCGTCCTGCCAAGTGAGTGTAAAACAAAAGCCTGTAATTGTTTTACATGATGGTAGGATTGCTGGTGTCCATTTTTCTGTCTCATAAACATGCAAGATTTCAGGTACGTCTTACTACTTCTTCTTACACTTAGGTCACACTACACATACATGTACAAGCATATACATATATATATGTACACACCCCTCTGGGTTTTCTTCTATTTTCTTACTAGTTCTTGTTCTTGTTTATTTCCTCTTACCTCCATGGGGAAGTGGAACAGAATTCTTCCTCCGTAAGCCATGCATGTTGTAAGAGGCGACTAAAATGCCGGGAGCAAGGGGCTAGTAACCCCCCTTCTCCTGTATATATTACTAAATGTAAAAGGAGAAGCTTTCGTTTTTCCTTTTGGGCCACCCTGCCTCGGTGGGATACGGCCGGTGTGTTGAAAGAAGAAAGAAGATATACCTGGAAAGTACTTGAGGATCTTGTCCTAAATCTGCACTCTGCCTTAACCCCTTGAGGATCAGTGCCATAGTTCTGTGGTTTTGAACTCTGGGTCAGTGCCTTCGAACTATGCCATGAGCTCACCTCACTCAGATAAGCTGCAAGCGGTAAATTTGGGCCTAGTTATGAGAGTATGGGTCTATGTGGTAAGTGCAATTCTGCTCGCAGTATCACTTGCAGGTGTAGAATAAACTAGCAGTTCGGGCAGCACAATTTAAAACTTAATGATTCTAGCCCAGATTTGGGCAACATTTTTCCTTCTTTTTTTTTTACCCCAGACTCCTGGGAGGCAGGGTGCAGTGGTGTACCTAAGGTATGGCACATGCCCTGGGCACCAATTGAAAGGGAAGTGCCACTGAACAGTTTCTATTAAAGTCAGACAAGCCATCATCAGATAGTGAAATAAGAATTTTCTTCAGATGTATGATCTGTGTTTGATTATCACGGGTAAGAAACATTGGGATGGCTTGATTCAATTCAATTCAAGTTTATTCTCTATAAGGGTTACAATGTGGGGTTTACAGGCTTTGGGTATTGTGTGGTTTACATGTTATAAAATACTAATTACAGAGGGGGCCACTAGGACACCTAGCATGGCTAGGCACTTTGGGCAGACTTAGATTAATTCTTAACATTAAATCCTTACAGATTATGGTATTAAGGCTAAGTGACTACATCATAATTTGTGAGTTTAACAATGTGAATGCTTTTGTTTTGGCACAATACAAAGTGTGTATATTGGAGTATCATAGGCAAACTTATGACTAGTTAGGATTTATTATTTTAAGATTAAGATTAGTATTTCTGGGTTTATAGTCAGTGGGTGAGTGAGTGTAATTGTGAACCACCAGGTGGTTATTATGTAGTTAGTTGTCGGGGTGTATCAGGGAGATAAGATGTTTTCTAACTGTAGTTTTGAAAGTGATGAATGTGTCTGCAGTTCTAGAGTTTTCAGGTAGGGTGTTCCATATTTTAGGTCTTCTGAAATACATTGAATTTTTGTAAAGGTTTAGTCGAACACGGGGAATGTCATAGAGATGTTTGTGCCTGTGGATCCTGTCACAACTATCAAGAAAGCATTTTAGGTCAAGGTTAATATTGGAATTTAAGGTCCTGTAGATATACTGCACAGTAGTAAGTGTGGATGTTCTGAACAGGGAGTAAGTTTAGATCTATGAAGAGTGGGGGGGTGTGTTGCCAGGGATAGGATTTAGTGATTATTCTTACTGCGGCTTTTTGTTGGGTTATTATTGGCTTTAGGTGTGTTGCTGCAGTTGAACCCCAAGCACAGATAGCATAGGTGAGGTATGGATATATAAGTGAATGGTATAGTGCGAGAAGGGCAGTTTGCGGCACGTAGTATCGTATCTTGGAGAGGATCCCCACCGTTTTGGATTGTTAAACCACTTGTATAAATTATTAGGTAAAAATACTGCTGGGAGCTACATGACCACATACTTCGCAGTACCACTGCTCAGTGCTGACTTCCAGTAAGACCATTCTCCTGTGCAAACTAAGGAGGTAGTCTATAATTTCATGCAAAATTTATGATATTTAATGTTTTTATTAAAAGTGCCATTTCCTTATTTCAAAGCAATGTGCAAGAAAACCATGAAATGTTTCTTCACAAAGAAGGAAAGTGGAGCTGAAGGTTGGAAGAGACAAAAGTTGGAGGTGGAGGAAGCGAAGAAGCCGAGCAAGTTCTTCATGCCCTTCTTTGAAAAGCCAAGAACAAATAAATAACAAAAAGGCACAATACCGTGACTGGAACGATACACAAATAACCCGCACATAAAAGAGAGAAGCTTACGACGATGTTTCGGTCCGACTTGGACCATTGACAAAGTCACAAAGTCCAAGTCGGACCGAAACGTCGTCGTAAGCTTCTCTCTTTTATGTGCGGGTTATTTGTGTAAGCCAAGAACAAGTTGTTCAACATGTTCCATGGAGTTACCTGCACCTACTACAAATTTGTTAGAATCCAAAGGTGGATCAAGTGCAAATGCATCACAAGCTGAGGAGGAAGTCAAGTCAAATAAATCAGAGTACAATGAGATTAAAAGTGACAAGACAGGAGGGTAAGATGATGTTGGGTGTCCTGTAGCTCGATTTGGTGGTCCTGTAGCTCAATCGCTAGCACACTCATCTCACACACTGAGGTCCAGAGATCGATCTCCTGGTATGGCTGTAAAACATTAGGATGTGTTTCCATACGGCACCTGCTGTCCCTGTTCACCCATCAATAAATTGGGTACCTGGGTGTTAGTCAACTGGTGTGGGTCACATCCTGGGACAAAACTGATATAATTTGCCTGAAATGCTCTGCATAACAAGCCCCTCAGGGAAGGTTCCTTGATGTTGATGAGTGTACATGCCAAAAGCCCCTTGTATGCAAAGCATTGTGGTCAGGCTTAAAATTAACTTAACTAAGCAATGATATATTCAGTGGTAAAAATACAGTAAACACATTACAGCATGAAGTACAAATGAATATTTCAAATAAGAGGCTTTATAGTTGTACAAATTTGTAGGTAATGTAATTACAAAAAAAACATAGTTTGATAGGGTCACAGGTTATATATTTATGAGATACAGTTAATCAGTATTTTAGTTGTGGGTAAGTGGTTTTTAAGAAGAGTCTTGAACTGATAAACAGACATTGTTTCTTTTATATTCACAGGTAATGAATTCCGGATTTTTGGACCTTTTATGTGCATTGCGTGTTTACATAGTGGGAGATGGACACGAGGAACATCAAAGAGTGATCTGTGCCTTGTGTTGTGGTCATGTGTTCTGTTGAGGTTGGTAAGGAGAAGTTTGAGGGGAGGGTTTATGTCCGAGTTAAGTGGTTTATGTATGTAGTAGGTACAATAATAAATATGGATGTTTTGTACAGTGAGTAAGTTTAGAGTTTTGAATATTGGTGGAGTATGCTGCCTGTAGTGGGAATTTGTTATCATTCTGACTGCAGCCTTTTGTTGGGTAATTAATGGTCTGAGATGATTTATTGTTGTTGAGCCCCATGCACAAACATTGAGTCTGTTTGCTGTTTCAGTTGGTGGGAGTTGGGGTTCATCCAGATTTGATAGTTTGATTGCTCTGTTTCCTGATATCTTTTTTGTTCCTAGAATTTCAGATAGGGTTTTCCAGGTCTTTTTTATATCACCTTTTAAGTTGGATAATCTGCTCTCATAAAACAATTTTTTTGCCCTTCTTATCAGGCTGGTTAGGACTGATGAGTAAGGTTTTGTTTGGTCTCTGGTTATGTGACCCATTCTATACTGTTTTTCATATAGGTGCTTTATATTTATGGATTTGAGGATGCTAGGTGTTAGCCAGGGACTGTTCAGTCTCTTAGCTGTGATCTGTTTTTTTTTTTAGGGTAGTGCTTGTTAAAGAGGTATTGGGTCTTTTTTAGAAAATTATTAATACATTCGTCAGTATCTGTATAGGTTTCTAGCTCAGTTAGCCAGTCGATGTTTGTCATTGCTGTTGTGAAGTTATTAATGGCTGCCTCATTATGAAGTCTGAAGGTTACTTTAGTAGTGTCTTGGGGTAATTTACTTAGATTGTTTATGAGAAAGGTAGGGTGGTGGTCTGTGGTATTATCTGTGATTATGCCTGATTTTAAAGGGGATATGGTGTTGGTCCAGATGTGGTCTAATAGGGAAACACTAGTCTCTAATTCTTGTAGGTTTTGTTACTGTTGGTAGCAATATGAGTTACTCATAGTGGTTGTGAATTCAGTAATGTGTAGGTCCTGGTCTTGCAGGAGATTTATATTGAAGTCACCTGAGAGTAGTAAGTGATCTTTATTCATGTGTGCATCAGTTATCATACTTCCTAGGTTTTCACTAAAACAGCTAATGTTTGACTGTGATACTCTGTTGATATTTATCACTGTGAGAGGCTTTTGTAGGTGTTTGGATTTGAATTTAGCTATTATATGTTCCCCATGTTCATCCCTTGTGCAAGTATTAGTGATACATTCTAGTTGGTCTGAGTAGTATATAGCTGTGCCACCTCCTTGTTGATCTGGCCTACAGTTGTGTATGGCTATGTAACCAGGAATGGCATAGATGTCTGTAGTATCTGGCTTTAGCCAGGTTTCGGTGAGAGTAATGATGGACATACTGGCATGCAGGGAATTTAGTAATGCTGTGAGATCATCGTAATGTTTGCTTAAAGATCTGACATTGTAGTTAAAGACAGTTATGTTGTTGTTGGCTCTGAGAAATGCCTTTGTTCTGCTGTGTAGTAATTACAGTTACTGTTTGAGTCATTTAAGTCATTCAATAAGAGGTTGGTATCAGGATCAATGCTTGCAATCATAAGATTTATAGTAGATCTATAATCAGACTTAAGTATAAGACAAAGTAAATATTCTAAAGCTAAAAAATAGCACCTGAATTATTTTAACAAATGTAGATATATGAACTAAGGTAGTACTTTAAAGCTAAATTAAAGGAGACAATATACAAGGGACTAAAATAAGTAGTGGTGAACAAATAATGTGGTAATCAAATAAGGAATATAATATTAAAATAATGAACGTATTACACTTTAGCACCTTCTCAAGCGTCATATTATGCTAGATATTATTTATTGTGGCATACTTTTTTTTGCTTCTATGCTATTATTATATCTCCTTATGTCATATTAGCTTAATTGTGATAGGTAAATAAGCCTTATAATTGATATTTGCATGAGTATAGAACATTTTGTTGGCTGCTGTGTCTTGGATGCAACACCGTAATTTATGACATGTCAGCACTTATTACCACGGGAGGTTCCTGATTGATTCCCAGACCATATTTGCTCCGCCCACTCTGCCATGATCTCATATGGTGAACTTGCATTATATTAGACGTAAAGATATAAGAAATTTATAAAAAAAAATGCACGGAAAAAGAAATGCCATGTCAGCGCGCATGTTACGCAAGGCGTTGTCACCATACATGTTATAAATGACTATAATTCCTTGTAGAAACATCGTAAAATGGTGATAATTATACCTGGGTATTGCCAGAAAGATCAGCTATTTTTTTGTTAAGACTAACTTAATTTTCGTATTTTTCCCATTTTTTTTTACTCTGTGCGCCGCACATATGCACTGTCCCTCAACCTTGTTCACATAGAAATGGATGAAAGGTTCGTTCATTTGCACGACACTGATGCCAAGTGTTTGCTACCTCTCTACTATAAATCTTAATAATTATAAAATTTTTGGCTACCTCTCATTTGTATTAATGTAAAGAATAATTAAATTTACCACTCCATAACCTATGTCTAGTTTTAAGTAGTCTGTAAGCATTAGCATTAGTCTGCCCTAAATGTTCAGGCATGTTAGTGGGTTTTTTGTGCTTAACAATAAATCTCACATTATATACTATGCAAAGATATAAAATTTGTATTTGTGTAAGTGGGCTCCTCGATGTCGAGGGACTGTTAAGGTACCGACAGTAACGACCTAAAGAAGTGAAAATTTGGGCAAATTGTACAGCTCTATGTTGCCAGACAGCAGCTATATGAAGAAATTTTGGACTGCAGAATGTTGCTATCAAGTCGAGCCAACATGAAAATATAAAGACCTGAAGAGCTTCTCGAATTTGTTGTTGAGTATGCAGATGAAAGCGTCTTTCCCAATCTTCGCATTACTATTCAGATAATGCCAACCATCGCAGTTTCCATCCCATTTGAGAGATCATTCAAGTTAAAACTAATGCTTTCGTATTTGAGAGCCTCTGTGGGTTAATGCAGACTTGATGATCTTACTCTGCTGAGTGTAGAAAGAGAAAAAAATAGAGAATATCATAGACCAGTTTGCATCAGTGGAAACAAGGAAGGTATAGTTGTAATTTTCATTTAGTGTCATAATTTGTTAACGGTGGCCAGTGGTCAGGTGGCAAAAGCTCTCGCTTTACATGGTGAGGGTTGAAACATTGGGTATGTTTCCTTACACCTGTTGTCTATGTTCACCCATCAGTATAAAATGGGTACCTGGGAGTTAGTCGACTGGTGTGGGTCGCATCCTGGGGCAAAACTGACCTAATTTGCCCGAAATGCTCTGTGGTCAGTGGTCAGTCGTCACGTGAGGTCACAGGCCCTGAGCTGCTTTGGGGATTAGTGTGGATGGTTACAAAGCCATGGCTTGCTTTTGCAGTGTTTTAAAAATTGAGGTTGGAGAGTTGAAGGAGGAAGTCTTGCTTCTCCAAGAGGAAATTAGGAGGCTGAAGGTTCACCTCAATGGGGTTGGGAGCGAGTGTGAGGTGGCTGATATGGTGGAGGGGAATGAGGCTACCAGCAGCGAGGTGCAGTCTGTCTCTCGCTGTGAGGAAGCTGTAGGTGGGGAGGTTGCAACGGCTACCAGCAGTGAGGTGCAGTCCAGCACCTACTACAAGCGGCAAGTGGTTCCCAGTAATGGGAAGAGCATCAAGATAAGGAAAGTTAAGAGAAAAGATATGAAGGTAGGAAATCGCTTCTCTGTTCTTCAGAATGAGTGTACTTCAGTGGCCAGTGAAGGTAAAGGTACTACTTCCCCTGCAAATGGAGGTAAGTGCATACTTGTGGTTGGTGACTCACAGGTAAGATATATGGACCGTGCCTTCTGTAATAGGAATAAGAAGGTAAGAGATAGAGTTTGCTTCCCAGGAGCTGGTGTTAGTGACATAGTCGACAGGTTGGATAATATCATGTCAGGTAATGGGAACAAGCCTATTATCTGTCTCAGTGCTGGTGGAAATGATATTGGGAAGGGTAGGAGAGAAGAGCTGCCAGATAAGTACAGGTCAGCTATAGATTTAATTAAGTCTAAGGGAGAGGTCCCAATTATATGTAGCATCTTGCCTAGAAGGGGAGTGGGCAATGAATGGTTGTCTAGGGCAATTGGTGTAAATTGCTAGCTAGACAGATACTGCAAGGAACTTGCAATCCCATTCATTGACAACTGGGACAACTTTTATGGCAAACATGATATGTATGCAAGGGATGGTGTACATCTTTCTGGGGCAAGGGTGGTAGCTCTTGCAAACTCAGTCGAGAGGGCCATTGCTGAAATGCCTAGGATTTTAAACTGATAGAAGATAGAGGTATGGGTGTGTGTGGGAAACAGTCAGGTTGCAACACTAGGGTTGTAAACAGTAAATGTATAAAAGACATTCATCATGAAGTTATAAATAAAGACAATAGATCATGTCAGCAAATAAAGGGAGACAGCAGAGGGCAGCAAGGGACTAGCTCCCTTAAGGTCAATTATACTAATAGCAGGAGTGTAAGAAATAAAATAGATGAGCTAAGATTAATTGCAAGTGCAGGAAACATAGATATCATTGCTATAACAGAGACCTGGCTCAATCTGAAAGATAGAGAGATGCCTTCTGAATGTCACATACATAAGAACATAAGAAAGGAGGAACGCTGCAGGAGGCCTGCTGGCCCATACTAGGCAGGTCCTTTACAATTCATCCCACTAACAAAACATTTGCCCAACCCAATTTTCAATGCCACCCAAGAAATAAGCTCTGATGTGAAAGTCCCACTCAAATCCAACCCCTCCCACTCATGTACTTATCCAACCTAGATTTGAAACTACCCAAAGTCCCAGCCTCAATAACCCAACTAGGTAGACTGTTCCACTCATCAACTACCCTATTTCCAAACCAATACTTTCCTATGTCCTTTCTAAATCTAAACTTATCTAATTTAAATCCATTACTGC
This sequence comes from Cherax quadricarinatus, assembly GCF_038502225.1. Lineage (NCBI taxonomy): Eukaryota > Metazoa > Arthropoda > Malacostraca > Decapoda > Parastacidae > Cherax > Cherax quadricarinatus. The sequence continues at coordinate 596,860 of NC_091378.1, read as the reverse complement.
GGGTTCTCTCTTGGAGAGACATCCTCAAGACCTTATTAATATCCCCTTTATTAATACCTATCTTCCACTTATACACTTCGATCAGGTCTCCCCTCATTCTTCGTCTAACAAGTGAATGTAACTTAAGAGTCTTCAATCTTTCTTCATAAGGAAGATTTCTAATGCTATGTATTAATTTAGTCATCCTACGCTGAATGTTTTCTAACGAATTTATGTCCATTTTGTAATACGGAGACCAGAACTGAGCTGCATAATCTAGGTGAGGCCTTACTAATGATGTATAAAGCTGCAGTATGACCTCTGGACTTCTGTTGCTTACACTTCTTGATATAATTCCCAGTAATCTATTTGCCCTATTATGTACGCTTAGGCATTGCTTTCTTGGTTTAAGGTTGCTGCTCACCATAACCCCCAAGTCCTTTTCGCAATCTGTATGGCTAAGTTCTACATCATTTAACTTATAAGTACTACGGTTATGGGCACTCCCAAGCTTCAGAACCTTGCATTTATCTACATTGAACTGCATCTGCCACTTTTCTGACCAAGAATAGAGTTTGTTTAAATCCTCCTGAAGTTCCATAACATCTACGTGTGAATCAATTATCCTACCTATCTTTGTGTCATCGGCGAATTTGCTTATATCACTAGTAATTCCCTCATCAAGATCATTGATATATATTATAAACAACAACGGGCCCAAGACTGATCCCTGTGGAACGCCACTTGTTACAGATCCCCACTCGGACTTAACCCCATTTATGGACACTCTCTGCTTCCTGTCAGTGAGCCATGACTCGATCCACGAGAGCACTTTTCCCCCAATGCCATGAGCTGCCACTTTCTTTAACAGTCTATGGTGCGGAACTCTATCAAAAGCCTTACTAAAATCTAAGTAAATAATATCAAATTCTTTATTGTGGTCAACAGCCTCAAAAGCTTTACTGAAGAAAGTTAATAAATTAGTTAGACAAGACCGGCCTCTTGTGAATCCATGCTGAGTATCATTAATCAAGCTATGCTTATCGAGATGGCTTCTTATAATCTCAGCTATAATTGACTCTAGTAATTTACCTACAATTGAGGTCAGGCTTATTGGGCGGTAATTTGACGGTAACGACTTGTCCCCTGTTTTAAAAATAGGAATTACATTAGCCATCTTCCACATATCAGACACTACACCTGTTTGAAGAGATAAATTAAAAATATTAGTTAATGGTTCACAGAGTTCCATTTTGCATTCCTTAAGAACCCTTGAAAAAACCTCATCAGGGCCCGGCGACTTATTTTGCTTCAGTCTGTCTATCTGCTTCACAACCATCTCACTAGTGACTGTGATGTTACATAATTTATCTTCTTCTAGCCCACTGTAAAAATTAATTACTGGAATATTGTTAGTGTCTTCCTGTGTAAAAACTGAGAGAAAATAATTATTTAAAATCAAGCACATTTCATTCTCTTTCAGTAAGGTGCCCATAGTTATTTTTAAGGGGACCTATCTTATCTCTAACTTTTGTTCTATAGACCTGGAAAAAACTTTTTGGGTTAGTTTTAGAATCCCTAGCAACTTTAATTTCATAGTCCCTTTTAGCTTTTCTTATCCCCTTTTTTAATGTCCCTCTTAATGTCAATATACTGATTCATAAGATGACCCTCACCTCTTTTGATACGCCTATAAATTCCTTTCTTATGCCCTAGTAGATATTTGAGCCTATTATTCATCCATTTTGGGTCATTTCTATTTGATCTAATTTCTTTATATGGGATAAACGCTCTTTGAGCAGCATGTATAGTGTTCAGAAAACTGTCATATTGATAGCTCTCTTCGTTACCCCAGTCAACAGATGATAAGTGTTCTCTAAGCCCATCGTAATCTGCTAAGCGAAAATCTGGGACTGTTACTGAGTTATCGCTACTATCGTACTTCCATTCAATGCTAAATGCAATTGATTTGTGGTCGCTAGCACCCAGTTCCTCTGAAATTTCTAAATTATTAACAAGGGATTCATTGTTTGCCATAACTAAGTCAAGCAGGTTATTTCCCCTTGTAGGTTCTGTCACAAACTGCTTCAAAAAACAATCCTGAAATACTTCTAAGAAGTCGTATGATTCTAAATTCCCAGTCAAGAAATTCCAATCAACATGACTAAAGTTAAAGTCTCCTAGAATTACTACATTATCGTGCCTTGTGGCCTTAACAATTTCCTCCCATAGTAGTTTCCCTTGGTCCCTATCTAAGTTTGGGGGATGGTATATCACTCCTAAAATCAGTTTTTCATGCCCCTCTGAAAATTCTATCCAAACAGACTCTGTATGTGTTACTTCAGACTTAATACCCGTTTTTATGCAACAGTTCAAGCGATCTCGGACATACAATGCCACCCCACCCCCCTTCCCAATACTTCTATCTTCTTGGAACAATTTAAAACCCTGAATATGACATTCCGCAGGCATGTCCCGACTTTTTGAATTAAACCACGTCTCAGTTAAGGCAAATACATCAATGTTACCTGCACTAGCAACTAATCTCAACTCTTCCATCTTATTCCTAGCACTACGGCAATTAGCATAATAAACATTGAAAGACTCTCCTTTCTCTTTACCCTTCCTGCTCATTTCTGTTTTTCTACTAAACCTATTACTGTCCTTATCACCCAAGGTCCCTGGCTTTTCAATATCTACCTCGTTCTTATTATTACTAGTTCCCCTAGAACTCGTAATATTACTACACTGGGACTTCACTGTTTTCCTGCCAAAACCCATACCACTAACTACTCCTAGTTTAAAGTCCTAACTGCTCCCTCCACTGCAGTTGCCAGTGCTCCCACCCCACACCTAGATAAGTGAACCCCATCCCTGGCATACATGTCATTTCTGCCATAGAAGAGGTCCCAGTTGTCAATGAATGTTACCGCATTTTCCTTACAGTATTTGTCCAGCCAGCAATTGACACCAATTGCCCTGGACAACCATTCATTTCCAACTCCCCTCCTTGGCAAAATACCACATATGAGAGGGTTCCCACCCTTACTCCTAATTATTTCTATTGCTGACCTATACCTGCTAATCAGGTCTTCACTCCTACGTCTGCCAACATCGTTGCCTCCAGCACTGAGACAGATAATAGGATTGTTCCCATTACCTCTCATGATGTCATCCAGACGGCTAACAATATCCTCCATCCCAGCCCCAGGAAAGCAAACTCTCTGTCTACTACTCCTGTCCTTCAAGCAGAACGCCCTATCCATATACCTTACTTGGCTATCCCCAACAACAACAATATTCGTACCTTCCTTGGTGTCGTTCGTCGTGACGTTCCCAGTAGTCGACTCACATTCGTCGGGTAGCACTGAGAATGTATTAGATGTTTCCACAACAGTTTCCACGGCAGTCTCTTTCTTCTTCATCGTTTCTACCTTTCCATTCGTCTTCTTGATCGTCAACTTCTTTCCCTGCTGTCCAGCCACTGACCAGTTTCCCTTCTTGACCTGAGGACTCAAAACAGGAGGACTACTACGAATCTTTTTGTTTTCCTCGGTCAGCCGCCGAATTTCCATATTCGCCATCCTCAATTCTTCCTTAAGCTGTTGGTAAAGTTGCTCGATGGAGGGCATCTTGCTTCAATTCTAGAGAGCGGGCAAACAGGTCTTCACAGAGCCAAGTACACGTCAACACTGCGCAAAAGCCAACTCAATCAGGAGCTACTGCGCAGCACGTCCACACGGCCCAACAGCGATGCGAACACAAGGCTATAAATTATTCCACACTGACAGGGTCAACAGGAAGGGTGGTGGAGTAGCGATGTACGTCAGAGACAATTTAAAGTGTTGTGTTAGACAAGATATAAAAGTAGAAGCATCAGTCACTGAATCTGTTTGGTTACAGCTTCTTGAGGGCCGTGAAAAACTAATTTTGGGTGTGATTTACAGGGCCCCAAATCTTGGTAGGGAGTGTGGTAAACTTCTATGGGATGAAATTCGTAAGACCTCTACATATGAAAATGTTGTGATAATGGGAGATTTCAACTATAGACAGATTGACTGGAGCAATTTGACAGGAAATTTAGAATCAAGTGACTTTCTTGATACGATTCAGGATTGTTTTTTAAAGCAGTTTGTGACAGAGCTAACTAGAGGAAATAACCTGCTTGACTTGGTTCTTGCCAGCAGGGAAACGCTGATTAATAATCTTGAGGTTAATGATGAGCTGGGGAAAGTGATCACAAATCACTCAGTTTTAATATATCATGGAATTCCCCTAATAATGGCAATCAAGTCTCTGTCCCTGACTTCCGCTTGGCTGATTTCATAGGACTGAAAAATTACTTGGGTGGGCTGAACTGGAATGACCTGACTATGGGTCAGGTAGGTGGTGATGATTGCCCATATGACGTTTTCCAGGGCATAGTTCTAGCTGCTCAGACAACTTACGTTCCAATTAAGGAACTTAGATCAAGCAAAAATGATCCTAAATGGATGAACAATAGATTAAAACATCTCATTGGTCAAAAGAGAGGCATATATAGGCAAATCAAAGGAGGAGAGGTGCAATTAAGAAATCAATATATTCAGTTAAAGAGAAAAATAAAAAAGGGAATAAGAAAAGCAAAAAGAGATTATGAGGTTAAAGTTGCAAGAGAATCGAAGACTAACCCAAAAGGATTCTTTCAGGTATACAGAAGTAAGATCAGGGACAAGATAGACCCACTCGGGTCAGCTCACAGACAGTGATAAGGAAATGTGCAGAATTTTTAAAACATACTTCCTCTCAGTTTTTACTCAGGAAGATACTAGCGATATTCCAGAAATAATAAATTATGTAGAACAGGATGATAATAAACTATGCATGATTAGGGTCACAAGTGACATGGTTCTTAGGCAAACTGATAAATTAAAACCTAACAAATCCCCAGGCCCTGATGAACTGTATGCAAGGGTTCTAAAGGAATGTAAAGAGAAGCTTAGCAAACCTCTGGCTAATCTTTTCAATATATCGCTACAAACTGGCATGGTGCCAGATAAGTGGAAAATGGCAAATGTGATACCTATTTTCAAAGCAGGTGACAGGGCCTTAGCTTCGAACTATAGACCAATAAGCCTAACCTCCATAGTGGGAAAATTTATGGAATCAATAATTGCCGAGGCAGTTTGTAGCCACCTTGAAAAGCACAAATTAATCAACGAATCTCAGCATGGTTTTACAAAAGGGCGTTCCTGCCTTACGAATTTATTGACTTTTTTCACTAAGGTATATGAGGAGGTAGATCATGGTAATGAATACGATGTTGTGTATATGAACTTAAGTAAGGCTTTTGACAGGGTCCCACATCAGAGACTATTGATGAAAATTAAGGCACATGGAATAGGAGAAATTTTTTCCTGGATAGAGGCATGGTTGACAAATAGGCAGCAGAGAGTTTGCATAAATGGGGAGAAATCAGAGTGGGGAAGCGTCACGAGCGGTGTTCCACAGGGGTCAGTGTTGGGCCCCCTGTTGTTCACAATCTACATAAACGACATTGATGAGGGCATAAAGAGCGACATAAGCAAGTTTGCCGATGACACCAAAATAGGCCATCGAATTCATTCTGAGGAGGACATTAGAGCACCCCAGGAAGATTTGAATAGACTGATGCAGTGGTCAGAGAAGTGGCAGATGCAGTTTAATATAGACAAATGTAAAGTTTTAAATGTTGACCAGGAAAATAACCATACCACATATAAACTAAATAATGTCAATCTTAATATTACGGATTGCGAAAAAGATTTAGGAGTCCTGGTTAGCAGTAATCTGAAACCAAGACAACAGTGCATAAGTGTTCGCAATAAAGCTAATAGAATCCTTGGCTTCATATCAAGAAGCATAAATAATAGGAGTCCTCAGGTTGTTCTTCAACTCTATATATCCTTGGTTGGACCTCATTTAGATTATGCTGCACAGTTTTGGTCACCGTATTATAGAATGGATATAAATGCTCTGGAAAACATACAAAGGAGGATGACAAAGTTGATCCCATATATCAGAAATCTTCCCTGAGGATAGACTGAGGTCCCTGAATCTGCATTCTCTAGAAAGGCGTAGAATTGGGGACAACATGATTGAGGTGTATAAATGGAAGACAGGAATAAAGGGGATGTAAATAATGTGCTGAAAATATCTAGCCTAGACAGGACTCGTAGCAATGTTTTTTTTTTTTTTTATTATTATTCTTTTGCTACCTTAACTTGTGTATTTTATCCTGTCAATTTAAATCTAGTTATACTCTAATTCTTGTAAACAACTTATATAAGACCTTAGTGCAATTACAATTGAGAGTCTTGTGCCTTTTTTATATTATTAGATTAAACTCAGTTGTACTATAGTCAGTACCAAATTCATTATATTAGACCATATTGCAATTACTAGTGAGAGACTGGTGCTATTTTTAATTTGTATTTTTATATTATTGGATTAAATCTAGTTGTACTATAGCTCATTCTAGCTCAAAACATAGACTCCACAAAAGTCATTATATTAGACCTTAGTGCAATTACAAGTGAGAGTCTTGTTCTATTTTAAATTTGTATTTTTATATTACTAGTTTATACCTAGTTGTACTTTAGTTCATTCCAGCACAACACATAGACAACATCAACTTCATTATGTGTAGTAGTGACTATACTCTATATGACCAAAATACTCTAGCTATATACTTATCCAAGCTTCCCACAACTACAGATATCAGTACTAGAACTCAACACATAACTCAGGATATAAATAACCATATTTTAAACCTAGAAGATGATTAATCACGTTGACCCTGATCTAAACCTCCATAATCTGACACCCAATCAAAACCTATTGGAAAGTAACTGCCTTTATTACACAGCATCACAAGCCAGCACTATCCTAAACAATGCTAAAAGTCTATCAGTACTTAACTACAACATCAGGTCCTTAAGCAAACACTATGATGACCTCCTGGCACTCCTTGAATCACTAAAGACACCCTTCTCCTGCATTATTCTTACTGAGACCTGGCTTAAGCAGGACACAATAGATATCTACCCTCTACCAGGATACACAGCAATTCACAACTGCAGACCAAACCAAGTTGGGGGTGGTATTGCAATCTATTACTCTAACCAATTATCTTGTATTAGCACCACTTGCTTTAGTGATGAATATGGGGAATACATTTTTGCTAATTTTACTGTAAAAAACCTTAAGACACCTATAACAATCGGTGCCATTTACCGGATACCTCACACAAACATCCCAAATTTCAGTGAGAAATTAAAGTCACTAATAACAAACAGACAAATGAATAAGCACCACCTTCTCTTAGCTGGAGACTTCAACATCAACCTTGGCTTACTAGATGATCAGCCTGTAACTGATTTCATCAACAATATGAACAACACACTTCTCATACCAACAATAACTAAACCAACCAGGCTCACTGAGACAAGTGCAACCATAATAGACCACATATGGACCAATATACTAGCCCCCCTTAAATCAGGGATAATCACAGATAGCACTACAGACCACTACCCTACCTTCCTCCTGACAAACATTAATAAACCACCACTTGAATACAACAAAGTCTCATTTAGACTCCATGACGAGGCCTCAATAAGGAAGTTCACAGCTGACCTAGAGATTGTTGACTGGCCTACAGAATTCTCCAAGGCCAATGGTATTGATGACTGGACAGACATTTTTCTTAACAAATTACTTAGACTATACAACAAACATTGTCCTATAAAAATGAAACAGATCACAAACAAACAGCTTGGTTGCCCATGGCTAACCACCACCATTCTGAAATCCATTGACAAGAAACACCAATATGAAAAGCAATATAGACAGGGCTTAATACACAAAGATATTCTTAAATGCTATTCATCAGTTCTCACCAAAGTAATAAAGAAAGCCAAACAACTATACTACTCCAGTAGATTCACAGACACTAGAGGAAATATAAAAAAGACCTGGAAAACACTCTCTCAGATTCTAGGGACCCACAAACTGAAAAAAAACAAGAATATTGTCCTAACTAAACCTAATGAAACACCACTACATCCCACTGACACAGCTAACAAGATAAACGACTTCTTCTCAACCATAGGATCTAATCTCGCCAATAAAATCCCACATACTAATGCCCATGCCGGGGACTACCTAGATGGGAATTTCCCAAATTCCTTCTATCTTGCACCAACTGAGCCCTCGGAAGTCACCGAGATTATAAAGTCACTTAAAAACAACTCAGGGAATCTGTCTAATGTCCCACCATTACTGTACAAGCGAGCGGCCCATATCCTTTCGCATGGCTCTGGTGGCCTGGTGGTTAACGCTCTCGCTTCACATGGTGAGGGCCTGGGTTCGATTCCCAGCCAGAGTAGAAACATTGGACGTGTTTCCTTCCACCTGTTGTCTATGTTCCCCATCAGTAAAATGGGTACCTGGGTGTTAGTCGACTGGTGTGGGTCGCATCCTGGGACACTGACCTAAGAAGGCCTGGTCACAGACCGGGCCGTGGGGGCGTTGACCCCCGGAACTCTCTCCAGATAAACTCCAGATGCTATTTCATTATTTTTTAACAAGTCACTAGAAACTAGCACCTTCCCGAAACTACTCAAGATGGCAAGGGTTACACCAATACATAAAGGTGGTGACCCTACAGACTTAAACAACTATAGGCCAATATCAAACTTATCATTGCTATCCAAAATTTTTGAGAAACTCGTGCACAGGAGACTATATTCATTTATAACAGCACAAAACATACTCAACCCCTGCCAATTTGGACTTAGGAAAAATAAAAGCACTAATGATGCTTACCTGGAGAGAGTTCCGGGGGTCAACGCCCCCGCGGCCCGGTCTGTGACCAGGCCTCCTGGTGGATCAGAGCCTGATCAACCAGGCTGTTGCTGCTGGCTGCAAGCAAACCAACGTACGAGCCACAGCCCGGCTGATCAGGAACTGACTTTAGGTGCTTGTCCAGTGCCAGCTTGAAGACTGCCAGGGGTCTGTTGGTAATCCCCCTTATGTGTGCTGGGAGGCAGTTGAACAGTCTCGGGCCCCTGACACTTATTGTATGGTCTCTTAACGTGCTAGTGACAGCCCTGCTTTTCATTGGGGGGATGGTGCATCGTCTGCCAAGTCTTTTGCTTTCATAGTGAGTGATTTTCGTGTGCAAGTTCGGTACTAGTCCCTCTAGGATTTTCCAGGTGTATATAATCATGTATCTCTCCCTCCTGCGTTCCAGGGAATACAGGTTTAGGAACCTCAAGCGCTCCCAATAATTGAGGTGTTTTATCTCCGTTATGCGCGCCGTGAAAGTTCTCTGTACATTTTCTAGGTCGGCAATTTCACCTGCCTTGAAAGGTACTGTTAGTGTGCAGCAATATTCCAGCCTAGATAGAACAAGTGACCTGAAGAGTGTCATCATGGGCTTGGCCTCCCTAGTTTTGAAGGTTCTCATTATCCATCCTGTCATTTTTCTAGCAGATGCGATTGATACAATGTTATGGTCCTTGAAGGTGAGATCCTCCGACATGATCACTCCCAGGTCTTTGACGTTGGTGTTTCGCTCTATTTTGTGGCCAGAATTTGTTTTGTACTCTGATGAAGATTTAGTTTCCTCATGTTTACCATATCTGAGTAATTGAAATTTCTCATCGTTGAACTTCATATTGTTTTCTGCAGCCCACTGAAAGATTTGGTTGATGTCCGCCTGGAGCTTTGCAGTGTCTGCAATGGAAGACACTGTCATGCAGATTCGGGTGTCATCTGCAAAGGAAGACACGGTGCTGTGGCTGACATTCTTGTCTATGTCGGATATGAGGATGAGGAACAAGATGGGAGCGAGTACTGTGCCTTGTGGAACCGAGCTTTTCACCGTAGCTGCCTCGGACTTTACTCTGTTGACGACTACTCTCTGTGTTCTGTTAGTGAGGAAATTATAGATCCATCGACCGACTTTTCCTGTTATTCCTTTAGCACGCATTTTGTGCGCTATTACGCCATGGTCACACTTGTCGAAGGCTTTTGCAAAGTCTGTATATATTACATCTGCATTCTTTTTGTCTTCTAGTGCATTTAGGACCTTGTCGTAGTGATCCAATAGTTGAGACAGACAGGAGCGACCTGTTCTAAACCCATGTTGCCCTGGGTTGTGTAACTGATGGGTTTCTAGATGGGTGGTGATCTTGCTTCTTAGGACCCTTTCAAAGATTTTTATGATATGGGATGTTAGTGCTATTGGTCTGTAGTTCTTTGCTGTTGCTTTACTGCCCCCTTTGTGGAGTGGGGCTATGTCTGTTGATTTTAGTAACTGTGGGACGACCCCCGTGTCCATGCTCCCTCTCCATAGGATGGAAAAGGCTCGTGATAGGGGCTTTTTGCAGTTCTTGATGAACACAGAGTTCCATGAGTCTGGCCCTGGGGCAGAGTGCATGGGCATGTCATTTATCGCCTGTTCGAAGTCATTTGGCATCAGGATAACATCGGATAGGCTTGTGTTAATCAAATTTTGTGGCTCTCTCATAAAAAATTCATTTTGATCTTCGACTCTCAGTCTGGTTAGCGGCTTGCTAAAAACTGAGTCATATTGGGACTTGAGTAGCTCACTCATTCCTTGCTGTCATCTGTGTAGGACCCATCTTGTTTAAGTATGGGCCCAATACTGGACGTTGTTCTCGATTTTGATTTGGCATAGGAGAAGAAATACTTTGGGTTTCTTTCGATTTCATTTATGGCTTTTAGTTCTTCCCGCGATTCCTGACTCCTAAAGGATTCTTTTAGCTTAAGTTCAATGCTTGCTATTTCTCTGACCAGTGTCTCCCTACGCATTTCAGATATATTGACCTCTTTTAGCCGCTCTGTTATTCTTTTCTGTCGCCTGTAAAGGGAGCGCCTGTCTCTTTCTATTTTACATCTACTCCTCCTTTTTCATAGAGGAATAAGCCTTGTGCATACATCGAGTGCCACCAAGTTAATCTGTTCTAGGCATAAGTTGGGGGTCTGTGTTGCTTAGTATATCTTCCCAGCTTATATCGGTTAGGACTTGGTTTAATTGGTCCCACTTTGTTTTTGTTATTGAAGTTGAATTTGGTGAATGCTCCCTCATGACTAATCTCATTATGTCGGTCTGGGGCTCCGTGCATACATGACTGAACCTCAATTATGTTGTGATCTGAGTATATTGTTTTTGATATGGTGACATTTCTTATCAGATCATCATTGTTAATGAAGATGAAGTCTAGTGTATTCTCCAGTCTAGTAGGCTCTATTATTTGCTGGTTTAAATTGAATTTTGTGCAGAGATTTAAAAGCTCGCGTGAGTGTGAGTTTTCATCAGAGCTGCTTCCTGGTGTTATTACTGCAACAATATTATTTGCTATATTCCTCCATTTTAGGTGCCTTAAGTTGAAATCCCCCAGGAGCAAGATGTTGGGTGCAGGAGCTGGAAGATTTTCCAGACAGTGGTCAATTTTTAACAGCTGTTCCTGGAATTGCTGGGATGTTGCATCCGGAGGCTTGTAGACTACCACAATGACTAGGTTTTGGTTCTCGACCTTTACTGCTAAAACTTCCACTACATCATTTGAGGCATTTAGCAGTTCTGTGCAAACAAGTGACTCTGCAATGTACAGGCCAACCCCCCCCCCTTTTGCCTGTTCACTCTGTCACATCTGTATAGGTTGTAACCTGGGATCCATATTTCATTGTCCAAGTGATCCTTTATGTGGGTCTCAGTGAAAGCGCGAACATTGCCTTTGCCTCTGCAAGCAGTCCACGGATGAAAGGTATTTTGTTGTTTGTTGCTGGCTTTAGACCCTGTATATTTGCCAAGAAGAATGTTATCGGACTGGTGGTATTGTTGGTACTGCTAGATCTGCTTTACACAGCATTGGAAAATAAGGAATATCCACTAGGAATTTTTATTGACCTAAGAAAAGCTTTTGACACAGTAGACCACGACATCCTACTCCACAAACTTGACCATTATGGTATAAGAGGCCATGCGCTTGTTTATTTCAAATCTTACATTACTAATAGGTATCAGTATGTTACCATTAAAGACACAGCATCAACAACACAGCCACTTGATACTGGAGTTCCACAGGGAAGTGTCCTTGGTCCCCTGCTCTTCCTCATATACATCAATGATCTTCCAAACGTATCCTAACACCTGAAACCCATTCTCTTTGCTGACGTCACGACTTATGTCATCTCTCACCCTAATCTTGCCACCCTCAACACCATTGTTAACGAGGAGCTGATCAAAATATCGACTTGGATGACAGACAATAAACTTACGCTTAACACTGACAAAACCTACTATATTATGTTTGGTAGCAGAGCAGGAGATGCACAAATTGACATTAAGATCGACAACACTCTAATTACCAGACATAATGAGGGCAAATTCCTAGGCCTATACCTTGACAACAACCTGAATTTCAGCACCCATATCCAACACTTAACCAAAAAAGTATCCAAAACAGTTGGGATCCTCTCCAAGATACGATGCTACGTGCCGCAAAATGCCCTTCTCACACTATACCACTCACTTATTTATCCATACCTCACCTATGCTATTTGTGCTTGGGGATCAACTGCAGCAACACACCTAAAGCCAATAATAACCCAACAAAAAGCTGCAGTAAGAATAATCACTAAATCCCATCCCTGGCAACACCCCCCCCCCACTCTTCATAGATCTAAACTTACTCCCTGTTCAGTACATCCACACTTACTACTGTGCAATCTACATCTACAGGACCTTAAACTCCAATATCAACCTTGACCTAAAATGCTTTCTTGATAGTTGTGACAGAACCCACAGGCATAACACCAGACACAAACATCTCTACGACATTCCCCATGTCCGACTAAACCTTTACAAAAATTCAATGTAAGTCAAAGGCCCTAAAATCTGGAACACCCTACCTGAGAACTCTAGAAATGCAGACACATTCATCACCTTCAAAACTACCATTAGAAAACATCTTATCTCCCTGATAAACCCCATCAACTAACTACACGAATACCACCTGGTGGTTCACACTTACACTCACTCACGCATTTGACCATAAACAGAAATATTAATCTCAATCTTAAAATAATGAATCCTATGATACTCCAATACTGAAACTATGTACTGTGCCAAAACAAAAGCATTCACATTGCTAAACTCACAAACTAGTATTTAGTCACTTAGCCATAATACCAACTTACCTCATAATTTGTAATATTTTAAAATAAAGAATTAAACTAAGTCTGCCCGAAATGCCTAGCCATGTTAGGCATTCTAGTGGTACACTCTGTAATCATTATTTAACTACATGTAAACCACACAACAACCAAATTCTGTAAATTCAACATTGTAATCTTTATAGAGAATAAACTTTGAATTTGAATTTGAATTGAAGTGGGAAAAATTCAGATTCAGGAAGGATATAGGAAAGCACTGGTTTGGTAATAGAGTTGTGGATGAGTGGAACAAACTCCCAAGTACAGTTACTGAGGCTAAAACGTTGTGTCGTTTTAAAAATAGGTTAGATAAATACAGTGGTGACCTGTACTTAACTCTGTGAAGAAGTGTCTTGTGTGCTCCCATGGACTGAACCAAGATGCCCTCCATCGAGCAACTTTACCAGCAGCTTAAGGAAGAATTGAGGGTAGCAAAGATGGAGATATGGCGATTGACCGAGGAGAACAAGAGGATTCGTAGTAGTCCTCCTGTTTCGAGTCCTCAGGTCAAGAATGGATCGTGGTCAGTGGCTGGACAGCAGGGGACGAAGTTGATGATCAAGAAGACGAATGGAAAGCCAGAAGCGATGAAGAAGAAAGAGACTGCTGTAGAAACTCTTGTGGAAACCTCCAACGCATTCTCGAATGTGAGTCGACTACTGGGATCGTCACGACGAACGACAACAAGGAAGGTAAGAATATTGTTGTTGGGGATAGCCAGGTTAGATACGTGGATAGGGCATTCTGCTTGAAGGACAAGAGTAGGAGACAGAGGGTATGCTTTCCTGGGGCTGGGATAGAGGACATTGTTAGCCGGCTTGACAACATCATGAACGGTAATGGGATCAATCCTATTATTTGCCTCAGTGCTGGAGGCAATGATGTAGGCAAGCATAGAAGTGAGGATTTAGTTAGAAAGTTCAGGACACCTATAGACATAATTAGGAAGAAGGGGGGGCACCCTGTTATATGTGTCATTTTGCCAAGAAGAGGTGTTGGTAATGAATGGTTGTCCAGAGCAATTGGTATTAATTGTTGGCTGGATAAACACTGTAAGGATAATGCAGTACCATTCATTGACAACTGGGACAACTTCTATGGCCGAAATGACATGTTTGCCAGGGATGGGGTTCACTTATCCAGGGCAGGTGTGGGTTTTCTTGCTAACTCAGTTGAGGGGGTTGTTAGGACTTTAAACTAGGATTAGTTAGAGGTATGGGTTTAGAAATGATAAATAATGAGTATGGATATATTGACTTATGCTCTGATATTAAGAATCTTAATAGTTACTGTCATGGAGTAACTCTGGGTAATGATAATTTCAGAAATTGTGTAAAAACAAAGATCAATAGGAAAAAGTGTGCAGAAGAAAAAACATATGATGGTATTTTATGCTAACAGTCGAAATGCAAGAAATAAAATTAATGAACTACGTTTGGTAGCATGTGCTGGGAACTTTGATATCATTGCATTAAGTGAAACGTGGTATGATTTAAAGAGTCGGGATATGACTGCTGAGTGTAATATTCAGGGATTTAAGTTGTTCAATGTGGATAGATCTAATGGGAAGAGGGGAGGAGTTGCATTATATGTTCGAGAAAATATTAATTGTTGCATAAAAACAGGTATAAAAATAGATGGAGCAGTAACAGAATCTGTTTGGGTAGAGTTCGTAGAGGGTCAAGAAAAACTAATTCTAGGTGTAATATACCGACCTCCAGGCTTGGATCACGATAGAGGGAGACTTCTTTGGGACGAAATTGTTAGGACTTCTAGACACAATAACATAGTCATAGCAGGGGACTTTAACTTTAGTCAAATTGACTGGAATTCTTTGACAGGTAATCTAGAGTCCAGTGACTTTATGGAAACAGTTCAGGACTGTTTTCTGAAGCAGAGCATAACAGAGCCTACCAGGAGTAATACATAATTTGCTAGACCTTGTCTTGTCAAATAAGGAAACACTCGTGAATAATCTGGAGATCACTGAAGAGCTTGGCGCAAGTGATCACAAATCCATCACTTTTAGCATTAACTGGGAATGCAAGAATAATGATAATACAGTAAAAATCCCTGATTTTCGTTCTGCCGATTATAATGGACTTAGGGAACACCTGTCTAATCTTGATTGGGGTTATCTAGCTAATGATTTTATTGACGATGATCATACTTATGATAATGAAGGGATCTGCTTTTATGATTGTTTTCTTAATAATGTACACCATGCCCAGAGTATATACATTCCCCAGAGAGAAATTAGGTCTAATAATAATGATCCCAAATGGGTTAACAGGAGGCTAAAGCATCTATTAGGGGAGAAAAGGGGAATTTATAGGCGCATCAGAAGAGGAGAGGTTAACCTTACTGACCAATATGTTCAGCTTAAAAGGGAAGCAAAAAAGGGGATTAGAAAGGCTAAACGTGACTATGAAATTAGAGTTGCTAATGAATCAAAGACTAGTTCAAAGGGGTTCTTTCAAGTGTATAGGACGAAGGTGAAGGAAAAAGTAGGACCTCTGAAAATTGGGAATGGACAGCTGACGGATAATGAACTGGAAATGTGTTCCTTATTTAATGACTATTTTTTGTCAGTTTTTACACAGGAAGATGAAAATGAGATTCCAATAATTAACAATTATTTAGTTCCTGATGAATTTAAGTTAACTAATATTACTGTCACGAGGGACATGGTTATTAAACAGATAGAAAAACTGAAGCAAAATAAGTCCCCGGGACCCGATGAGTTGTTTTCCAGGGTACTTAAGGAATGCAAGATGGAGCTTAGTCAGCCATTAACGAGTGTGTTTAATGCGTCCATCCTTACCGGTGTTGTGCCAGAGTTGTGGAAGATGGCTAATGTGGTTCCTATATTCAAATCAGGGGATAAGTCCGTTCCTTCAAATTACCGTCCAATAAGCCTGACATCTATAGTGGGCAAGTTATTAGAATCAATTATAGCTGACATTATTAGAAGTCACCTTGAAGAGCATAGCTTGATAAATGAATCTCAGCATGGATTCACGAGACGTCGTTCCTGTCTGACAAACTTACTGACGTTCTTCAATAGAACATTTGAGGCAGTTGACAGTGATAAGGAATATGATATTGTTTATTTGGATTTTAGTAAAGCCTTCGATAGAGTACCTCACAAGAGACTCTTAAGAAAAGTGGCAGCTCATGGTATAGGAGGTGAAGTTCTAGCATGGCTAGAGGCATGGCTTACCAATAGAAAGCAGAGAGTTATCATTAATGGAGTGAAATCTGAATGGGGATTAGTCTCTAGTGGCATCCCACAAGGATCAGTTTTAGGCCCTCTCTTGTTCATAATTTACATTAATGACCTTGATGAAGGGATTACGAGTGACATGAGTAAGTTTGCTGATGATACAAAGATAGGCCGTATAATTCACTCTGAGGAGGATGTCAATGAACTCCAGGACGATTTAGACAAATTAATGTCTTGGTCTGAAAAATGGCAGATGAAGTTCAATGTGGATAAGTGTAAGGTACTTGCCCTTGGTAATGAAAATAACCCTCGAAGCTATAATCTAGGTGAAGTAGAGCTTGATCATACAGAATGTGAAAAGGACTTGGGAGTCATGGTGAGCAGAAATCTAAAGCCAAGACAGCAGTTGTGATGAATGGTTTGAAAAACCGACAAGTTGAAGATTGAGACACTTATGCAACATATGGGAATCTTTATTCAGGAAATGTTTCGCCACACAGTGGCTTCATCAGTCAGATACAAAGTAGAAAGGCGTAAGGAGAGGAGGAGTTTGAGGTAATCAGTCCCTCAGCCTGGAGTCGATGTGTTCAGTCCATCAATCTTGTAGAATGTACAGCATAGGGCCGTAGACGTGGCTTATATACTGTAGTGAGGTGAGGCGAAGCAGGAGGAGGTGAGGTCATAGTGGTACCATCCACTAGTCGAAGTAGGTCTTCGTCCAAAGGTTGGACAAGTGTTGAAGAATTCTTTGTAACAAGATTCCATGATGCTGCAGTGTCAGACAGTTGTGACTAGTGGATGGTACCACTATGACCTCACCTCCTCCTGCTTCGCCTCACCTCACTACAGTATATAAGCCACGTCTACGGCCCTATGCTGTACATTCTACAAGATTCATGGACTGAACACATCGACTCCAGGCTGAGGGACTGATTACCTCAAACTCCTCCTCTCCTTACGCCTTTCTACTTTGTATCGGACTGATGAAGCCACTGTGTGGCGAAACGTTTCCTGAATAAAGATTCCCATATGTTGCATAAGTGTCTCAATCTTCAAGACAGCAGTGCCTTAGTGTGCGCAACAAGGTCAACAGATTACTTGGATTTATCTCAAGAAGTATAAGTAACAGAAGTCCAAAAGTTATTTTACAGCTCTATACATGTAAAGTAAAAGGATACAAGTGCAACTAATGTGACATTTTATTGTGGCAACGTTTCGCTCTCCAGGAGCTTTATCAAGCCATTACAAACAATACATGGACACAGAGGGTATATAAAGGCTCAGAGTGAGGTGCAATACACCAACACCACTCCCAACAAAGTTATAATTGAAATTAAGACACATATGCAACATCTGGGTATCTTTATTGTAGACGTTTCGCCATCCAGTGGCTTTATCAATACAAATTCTAGGACATAACTTGAAGACAGTAGGACTATATACAGAAGATGAGTCGTGGAGATTCTCCACGACTAGGCTGCTCTTCGCACCTACTCCTAGGTTGAGGGACTGATTACCTCATCTTCTGTATATAGTCCTACTGTCTTCAAGTTATGTCCTAGAATTTGTATTGATAAAGCCACTGGATGGCAAAACGTCTACAATAAAGATACCCAGATGTTGCATATGTGTCTTAATTTCATCTTGTCGGTATTATATACCATTCTTGCACAAAGTTATGATTCTTCCCAACAGCCAAGTTGCACTGAACGTCTCAAAAGTACCTTCACAAGCTAACACCAGAGTCGCCATCGCTTCTAGCACTTCAATAAAGGATCTAACCAGGACAAAATCCAAGCACCACGAACCAGTCAATGCAGGAGTTTACACTATACCCTGTGGAGGCTGTGACAAGATTTACGTAGGTGAAACAGCAAGAAACCTCGACACCCGCCTCAATGAACACATTTAAACATGTAGGAACGATAACTTGAACAACGCCTGTGTACAACACCGAAATTCCACCAATCATCTCATGAAATTCAGAGACGCCCAATTAGTGATCAAAGAAACTAATTTCCGCAGGCGCAAGTGCCTCGAATCAGCACTGATCGCTGTTTCGAATACAATTAAACAAAACAACGGCAGCTTCACCATCTCCGAAGTCTTAGCAAGAATCCTCCTGAAAACAGTGAACCCTGCCATCACATAGTCTCTCCTGTTATACTACACAAAGCACATTACAGAGAGTGAACACTGAAACAAGCTGCCTCTTTCCAGTCTATATTTGTCCAACCTATTTACGAATTAATTGCTCTACCATATTGTATTACTTTTGTCACTACTACTACTACTATTACTACCACTAGTGAACATCGAAATGGTACCTCACTAGTATTGCACCTCACTCTGAGCCTTTATATGCCCTCTGTGTCCATGTATTGTTTGTAATGGCTTGATAAAGCTCCTGGAGAGCGAAACGTTGCCACAATAAAATGTCACATTAGTTGCACTTGTGTCCTTTTACTTTACATATTGTCGGTAATTCTACCAACTTTATTACAGCTCTATACATCACTAGTGAGGCCTCATTTAGATTATGCTGCTCAGTTTTGGTCCCCTTACTACAGGATGGATATAGACTCATTAGAGAACATACAGTCCCAATTTTTAAAAAGGGAGACAGACATGAGGCACTAAACTACAGACCTGTATCACTAACGTGTATAGTATGCAAGGTCATGGAGATCATCAGGAGGAGAGTGGTGGGGCACCTGGAAAGAAACAAGTGTATAATTGACAACCAGCACGGTTTCAGGGAAGGAAAATCCTGTGTCACAAACCTACTAGAGTTTTATGACAAGGTGACAGAAGTAAGACAAGAGAGAGAGGGGTAGATCGACTGCATATTTTTGGACTGCAAGAAGGCCTTCGACACAGTTCCTCACAAGAGGTTACTGCAAAAGCTAGAGGATCAGGCACACATAACAGGAAAGGCACTGCAATGGATCAGAGAATACCTGACAGGGAGGCAACAACGAGTCATGGTACGCAACGAGGTGTCAGAGTGGGCGCCTGTGACAAGCGGGGTTTCAAGGTGGACAAAGACGGGATGTTCCAGAGAGGGGACACAGACACAAGAGGTCACAATTGGAAGTTGAAGACTCAGATGAATCAAAGGGATGTTAAACCATACCCCCGGCCGGGATTGAACCCGCGGTCATAGAGTCTCAAAACTCCAGCCTGTCGCGTTAGCCACTAGACCAGCTAGCCACAATAAGATTCATCCAACTAGGTATATTTCTACACCATAGGAATGTTAGCACAGGCACCACTGTGACCACAAATGCAAGTTTTTACAGACGAATCTCCAGCTAGCGTGGCCGTGACAAACTCTAGCTCAAGTCCCTTCAATTGCATTTGTGGTCACAGTGGTGCCTGTGCTAACATTCCTATGGTGTAGAAATATACCTAGTTGGATGAATCTTATTGTGGCTAGCTGGTCTAGTGGCTAATGCGACGGGCTGGAGTTTTGAGACTATGACCGCGGGTTCAATCCCGACCAGGGGTATGGTTTGTTTGCAATCGTGTCATTACGATTTCTTGAGTCAAAGGGATGTTAGGAAGTATTTCTTCAGTCATAGAGTAGTCAGGCCGTGGAATAGCCTAGAAAGTGACGTAGTGGAGGCGGGAACCATACATAGTTTTAAGGCGAGGTATGATAGAGCTCATGGGGCAGGGAGAGAGAGGACCTAGTAGCAATCAGCGAAGAGGCAGGGCCAGGAGCTGTGAATCGACCCCTGCAACCACAAATAGGTAAGTACAAATAGGTGAGTACAGAGAAGAATGACTAAAATTATTTACTGTGTAAGGAACCTCCCATATGAAGATAGACTTAAAGCCTTAAATCTCCACTCTCTGGAGAGGCGTAGAACGAGGGGAGATATCACTGAAGTGTATAAGTGGATGACGGGCATAAACAAGGGAGATGTTAATAAAGTACTGAGGGTGTCAAACCAGGTAAGAACCAGAAATAATGGATTTAAGTTGGATAAATTTAGATTTAGAAGGGACATAGGTAAGTACTGGTTTTCTAACAGAGTTGTAGATGATTGGAACAATCTTCCCAGTGGGGTGATAGAGGCTAGGACCTTGGGTAGCTTTAAGAAGAGATTGGACAAGTATATGAGTGGGAGGGGCTGGGTTTGATTACCTGGATTACCTGGAGAGAGTTCCGGGGGTCAACGCCCCCGCGGCCCGGTCTGTGACCAGGCCTCCTGGTGGATCAGAGCCTGATCAACCAGGCTGTTGCTGCTGGCTGCACGCAAACCAACGTACGATTGGTGTCATTGGGTACGGGAGCTATTTCATGGGTAGCTTTAGGTAGAGGTTGTGCATTAAAATGGTATAAAATACCAACAGGTTGTTAGGTAAGACACATATGCAACAGTTAGGTATCTTTATTTCGAAACGTTTCGCCTACACAGTAGGCTTCTTCAGTCGAGTACAGAAAAGTTGATAGAAGCAGAAGATACTTGAAGACGATGTAATCAGTCCATCACCCTTAAAGTTTTGAGGTGGTCAGTCCCTCAGTCTGGAGAAGAGCATTGTTCCATAGTATGAAACAATATGGAGATGAAGTGACAGGATGGAGCCTTATATAGCACTTCATCTAAAGGAATGGTTCTAAAGGAATGTAAAGAGGAGCTTAGCACACCTTTGGCTAATCTTTTCAACATATCACTACAAACTGGCATGGTGCCAGATAAGTGGAAAATGGCAAATGTGATACCTATTTTCAAAACAGGTGACAGGTCCTTAGCTTCGAACTATAGACCAATAAGCCTAACCTCCATAGTGGGAAAATTTATGCCCTGGAAAGCATCATATCGGCAACCATCACCACCTACCTGACCCTTAGTCAGGTCATTCCAGTTCAGCCCACCTAAGTAATTTTTCAGTCCTATGAAATCAGCCAAGCGAAAGTCAGGGACGGAGACTTCATTGCCATTATTAGGGGAATTCCATGATATATTAAAACTGAGTGATTTGTGATCACTTTCCCCAAGCTCATCATTAACCTCAAGATTATTAATTAGTGTTTCCCTACTGGCAAGAACCAAGTCAAGGAGGTTATTTCCCCTAGTTGGCTCTGTCACAAACTGTTTTAAAAAACAATCCTGGATCGTATCAAGAAAGTCACCTGACTCTAAATTTCCTGTCAAATTGCTCCAGTCAATCTGTCTATAGTTGAAATCTCCCATTATCACAACATTTTCGTATGTAGATGCCTTACGAATTTCGTCCCATAGAAGTTTACTGCACTCCCTATCAAGATTTGGGGCCCTGTAAATCACACCCAAAATTAGTTTTTCTCGGCCCTCGAGAAGCTGTAACCAAACAGATTCAGTGGCTGACGCTTCTAATTTAATATCTTGTCTAACACAACAATTTAAATTGTCTCTGACATACATCGCTACTCCACCACCTTTCCTGTTGACCCTGTCAGTGTGGAATAATTTATAGCCTTGTATGTGACATTCAAAGCTATAAATTATTCCACACTGACAGGGTCAACAGGAAAGGTGGTGGAGTAGCGATGTATGTCAGAGACAATTTAAATTGTTGTGCAAGAAAGGTATAAAATACCGACAATATGAAAGTTAAGACACATGTGCAACATCTTGATATCTTTATTGTAGTAGACGTTTTGCCATCCAGTGGCTTTATCAATACAGATTCTAGGACATAATAGGAAGACAGTAGAACTATATACAAAAGATGAGGTAATCAGTCCCTCGGCCTTGGTGTTAGTGTTCACAGCATCGTGGTGGAGGAGAATCTGGAGCAAAGACAAGAAGACTGGCGGTTTATATTGGCGTCAGTGGATAGGGACGGGCAGCAGACGAGGGCAAAGTCACTGGTAGGCGGGATTCCCCAGTGGAAGTAGGTCCTTCCCAAAGAGATGGGTTAGTTGCAGCAGCCGTGAAGGTCTTGTAGATGTCCTCTGAACCAAGATTCCATGATGTTGCAGTGTCTGACAAGTTGTGCAAGAAAGGTATAAAATACCGACAATATGAAAGTTAAGACATGTGCAACATCTGGATATCTTTATTGTAGTAGACGTTTCGCCATCCAGTGGCTTTATCAATACAGATTCTAGGACATAATAGGAAGACAGTAGAACTATATACAAAAGATGAGGTAATCAGTCCCTCGGCCTTGGTGTTAGTGTTCACAGCATCGTGGTGGAGGAGAATCTGGAGCAAAGACAAGAAGACTGGCGGTTTATATAGGCGTCAGTGGATAGGGACGGGCAGCAGACGAGGGCAAAGTCACTGGTAGGCGGGATTCCCCAGTGGAAGTAGGTCCTTCCCAAAGAGATGGGTTAGTTGCAGCAGCCGTGAAGGTCTTGTAGATGTCCTCTGAACCAAGATTCCATGATGTTGCAGTGTCTGACAAGTTGTGCAAGAAAGGTATAAAATACCGACAATATGAAAGTTAAGACACATGTGCAACATCTGGATATCTTTATTGTAGTAGACGTTTCGCCATCCAGTGGCTTTATCAATACAGATTCTAGGACATAATAGGAAGACAGTAGAACTATATACAAAAGATGAGGTAATCAGTCCCTCGGCCTTGGTGTTAGTGTTCACAGCATCGTGGTGGAGGAGAATCTGGAGCAAAGACAAGAAGACTGGCGGTTTATATAGGCGTCAGTGGATAGGGATGGGCAGCAGACGAGGGCAAAGTCACTGGTAGGCGGGATTCCCCAGTGGAAGTAGGTCCTTCCCAAAGAGATGGGTTAGTTGCAGCAGCCGTGAAGGTCTTGTAGATGTCCTCTGAACCAAGATTCCATGATGTTGCAGTGTCTGACAAGTTGTGCAAGAAAGGTATAAAATACCGACAATATGAAAGTTAAGACACATGTGCAACATCTGGATATCTTTATTGTAGTAGACGTTTCGCCATCCAGTGGCTTTATCAATACAGATTCTAGGACATAACATAGGATATTAAGCAGAAATATTCCAACAATTCTAGCTGGAGATTTTAATGCTCATCACCCTGCCCTCTTCAACTGTGGAGCTGGTATTCCACTGGCTGACTTAAAAGGAAAACAACTCTTTAATATCATGACAGCTAGAAACTTGTCATTTCAAGGCCCATTCTCTCCTGTCTTCGCATTGGCCATACTCGTCTTACTCATGGATATCTCATGGAGAGGCGTCTTGCTCCTCTCTGTGAGAATTGCCAAGCTCCATTATCAGTCAGCCACATTCTGTTGGACTGCCCACTTTATCAACGAGCACGCAGAATTTACCTCTGTCGTCGTCTTCGCTCCGCTGCTCTCTCTTTACCTTCCCTTCTCGCTGATGGACCCACCTTTCATCCGGACTCTCTCATTGACTTTTTGACAACGACTGACTTACTTCACAAATTCTGATACTTTCAGCCCTTTCTACTTCAATCTCTTGCTACCCTCTACCCCCGTACTATCCCCTGCCCCGCTGTTTTCTGTAACCTGCTGATCATCCCCCCTCCCTTCTGCCATCCAATTCCCTTGCTTCCTTCCCTACCCTGCAGCGCTGTATAGCCCTTGTGGCTTAGCACTTCTTTTTTGATTATAATAATAATCAAGGCCCATTCTTCAAATCGTACATTGGACCTCATCCAGGAACACCAGATATAGTACTGATAAACAGAGACTGTGACATCTTTCACTGTCGTATATCTCCTGGTGGACATGTAGGATCTGACCATATCCCTGTTATAATACAACTACAAACTTCTCCATTTAGAATACCTGTAACTCCTAAACCCAATCTTAACACCCTAGGATTTGACCCCTTCAGGGCATATCTGGGTGAGGATGAAATTGTGTCTGGAAAATCTACCTTCCAGTGCAATTGATGATGCAATCAGGTCCCTGCACAATCGAATAATTGAAGCTACCAATGCAACTTGCCAATTAGCTAACACAAAGATATACCAACAATATAAACCTACTAGAGAAATTAGAGACAATTTGAGAAATTATCAAGCAGAATGTCGAAAGCATCTTCAAACGCGGCTGTATAATCCTCCGGGTTTAGCGCTTCCCCCTTGATTATAATAATAATAATAATCTTCAAACGCGACAACCACCAGCAGCTACACTACACCGATTAAGGCAAGAATTAATTAACATGATTAGTCAACACAAACGGGACATATGGAAACTTCTAGTTCTTCAAGCGAATCAATATAAACGTGAACCAGCAAAATTTTGGAGTAAGATCCGACAACTTTTAGGGGCAAAGCACAAGGCTTCTAACTACCTAGTTCATACCTTCACTGATGAGGATGAGGAAGATGTTGAAATTAAACTTGACGATCCACAGGACCAGGCTAATTTGATGGGTGATGTATGGGAGAAAATTCTCTCCCATAATAACAGTCGTCAATTTAACAATAATCATTATCAGTTAGTAAATGAATGGAGAGATGAGAACTTGGATGATCTACAACCACTACCTTCCATCGATACTTCAACTCTTGAAGATACCCACCCGCTTACTAGACCTATTACATTACTAGAGATAAGTCAGGTTATTGGAAGAATGAGAAATAGAGCCCCTGACCTCTCTGGAATAACAATGAAACAAATAAAGTACCTACCTAGAAATTGTAAACAGTCTTTGGTCAATATCTTTAATGCCATCTTGGCCTCAGGACATTTTCCAGTTGTTTTTAAGACTGCTAAGATGATCTTTCTTGGTAAGCCCAATAAAGACATCCACCAACCTGGGAACTATAGACCTATATCTTTACTTGAAGTCACTGGAAAAGTTCTTGAGAAAGTCATTTCCAACAGATTGAACTACTATATGGAGTTTAATCACTTTTTTACTGAAAAACAATTTGGCTTTAGAACACATAGAGGTACCAATCATGCAATAAATGTTATTTTCGATACTGTAGCAAGTCTAAAACATCAGGGCAATCTTGCCTTAATTGCCACCAGAGATGTTCATAAAGCTTTTGATAGTTTATGGCATGATGGCCTTATATACAAACTCATTGACCTACCAGACCATAACTGACCATAACTGGACTTTTCTCAGATTAATATATAATTTCTTAACTCAAAGAAAAATCATTCCCACCTTTCATGGCAGGTCGACAGAGCCTTTTATAACGGCAGCTGGTGTCCCGCAAGGACCTTGTCTCAGTCCACTCCTGTTCAACATTTATGTGAATGACCTTCCTCAACCAGAGTTTAATGACACAATTGTGACACAGTTTGCAGATGATGTTATTCATGTCGTCTCATCAACTCCGGTAACAGGAAAATACAAGTATGAGAGAGTCATAGAGAAAATGAATATTGAACTTCGTCGAACATCTAATTGGGAAAAGAAATGGAGAATTACAACTAATCCTGACAAGGTCCTTGTTAGCACGATAGGATGTTTTGCATCAACAATTGAAGATAAAGGAGGTATCTCCATCAGAGGTACACCTGTAGCCATTAGAAACCCTAGCAAGATTTTGGGATATGAAATCGACAGGCTGCTCCATTCAACATCTCATGTAACTAAAAAGATCAACATAGCCAAAGCCGGTCTTAGCAGACTCTTTCGATTTAATCAAGCCCCTCAACATGTCAAAAAAAAACATCTGTATAAAATGATAATAAGACCAATACTCGAATACCCTTGTGTCCCAATGTCACTAACAACAAAGACCAACATGCTCCGGTTACAAAGGGTCCCGAATAGAGCTCTTCGCTTCATCACCGATACCAGGAGGAGAGACAGAGTTAAAATGGCAGATTTACACATACAACAAGATATTACTGCCATAAATGTACGCCTTGACACCCTAAAAAAGAAACAACTTTATATAATGCAAGAACTATACATGCCAGATAGAGAACATCCTATACAAGTGGTTAATACCACGGATTATACCATCACTACTCCTCCTCACAGGACTCGACGAATGACTCTCCCACAAAGGGTCCGTCGCTTTATTCATAAAGATGATTACCCACGACCCATGATATTGAGCAACCTCCCTGATGAAGAGGATTGGGTACCACCAGAACCCTTCTATGTATACTGAAAAAATCATCGCCCCCAATTAGGGAGACATCTTATATAACTTTCTAATGTAAAAATTATGCTATTTACTATGGCTGGACACCACCTGTAAGAAGCCATTGTCACGAACTTTATAAACTGGCCAGAAAATTATTGCCTTCATTGTCGCATAAATATCCGTTGTGCAATCGCAAAAAAAAAAAAAAAAAAAAAAAAAAAAAAAAAAAGCAATTGCAACCTGTATAATTACTACCAATTCAGAGTCATGTATTTATATATCTGTTATATCTATGTGACTCTGATGGGTTAGTCTTATACCCCTTAAATAAATATATTATCATTTCACGTACACTTTTTAAATTGCACCAAAGTGGTTGGGCCACTTACCTTTATATCCTACCTCTCAACCCCCTCCCACCCTTTTCCAATATTTCCATCCTTACCCATCCTTCTTCCTTCCCCATTTCACCAAAGCTCTGGTCTGAACAAGAACAAGAACAAGGTTCTTTCAATATTGGTGTCTCTGCTAGAGAGTGTGTAGAAGACTGTGGTAGAATCGTGGCTTCTGATTGGTCCATATGAGTAGTGGTGAGTGGAGGTGAAGGAGGTACGCCGCCACGACGAGCCAATGGACGAGTAGGAGGCGATCGACGAATAGGAGGCGTAGTGCTGACTTGGATGTTAGCAGGTGAACGTTGATTGGAGGATTCAAAAAAGGATGCGTCGTCATTGTCAATTATTAATTCCTTCATGTCATCTGGCGCTTCAAAACTGACGATCTTCGGGATTATTTTCAAAATTTCAGCTGATGGTGGACTTGCAGGGAAGTTAAATGATGGCATGTTGTTGAGTGCAAGAAGTTCATTGATAGTCGTGTTGAAAGAGCCAGGTTTTGCAGCATTTTGCATGTGGGCAAACATCATGCAGTAATAGAATTTGGTGGAAATATCATCAGGTGGAGGCTGGGTAGTGAGAGGTGGTGGAGACGACTGTTGAGTAGCTTGTAGAATCTTGGATGTTGTAGATTGAATCTTGGCAATTGCAGCGTATGTAGGAGAGGTTCCAGATGACCTCTTTGTTTCTTCCTTCAGTTTCTTAGAAAGGATATCCTTTCGCACTGGACACTTGGCTGCAAGAGTATGGTGATCACTCTTACAGTTGATGCAAGTGGGAGCAGCAGTGGAAGTGCAAGAACGAAAATCGTGTCCTGCAGACCCACAGGTGGAACATATCTTCTTATTCTTCACGTGGCAGTCGGCAGTAGAGTGACTGTACGAGTAACATGTCCAGCAAGGTGTTATGTACGTGAAGCGTTCAGGTTCAATCTGTCGAGGGTTGATATAGTAGTAAGAGATGGCCAGGCCATCAGACAGTGCTCTGGTCGCCATGGTAACGTCCAGGAATGTGACCTTGAGCATTGAGGAAGCGTTGGGAATCTTCACTACAGTGTCAATCTTGGCCCAGGTGTTGAGGTCTTCAAGTGATGTAGTAATTTCCTGGATGGTCATGTTCGTGATCAGTTTGTCAAGACGTTTCATAAACACTGAACGTTTTGCAAGCATGTATGGTGACGTAGAGATGGTAAAGCCTCGGTCTTCTAAGGTCTTCATGGCAGTAGGTGTAAGCACCTTGTCAGCTTCAGTATCATAGAGAAAAGTGACGATGAACGCTTCCTTCAGTGACGTGATCTTGGAGAACTTTGCGTGCAGACAAGTGTTGAGAGAAGCTGCAAGCTCAAGCTTCGTGGCGTCATCGACGACAGCAGACTTGGGCTTAATTCTCACACGATGAGACATCGTGGAGATGGTAGAGGTTCCCCTCCCCAACGGGGATCGTAGGGATACTGTGCAAGTAAGGAGAGCTGCTATGACCTGCCAGGGCGAGAGTCAACAGCAGAATCTGAAGATTTTGTATTTTGTATTTTTATGACCAGAGCTTTGGTAAGATGGGTAAGGAAGAAGGATGGGTAAGGATGGAAATATTGGAAAAGGGTGGGAGGGGGGGGGGGAGGTAGGATATAAAAGGTAAGTGGCCCAACCACTTTCGTGTAATTTAAAAAGTGTATGTGAAATGATAAGGTATTCTTAAAGGGGTGTAATACTAACCCATCAGTCACATAGATATAATAGGTATATAAGTACATGACTCTGAATTGGTAGTAATTATACAAGTTGCAATTGCTTTTTTTTTTTTATTTTTTTTTTTTTTTTTTTTTTTGCGATTGCACAACGGATATTTATGCGACAATGAAGGCAATAATTTTCTGGCCAGTTTATAATTTCGTGACAATGGCTTCTTACAGGTGGTGTCCAGCCATAGTAAATAGCATAATTTTTTCATTAGAAAGTTAAATAAGATGTCTCCCTAATTGGGGGCGATGATTTTCTCAGTATACATAGAAGGGTTCTGGTGGTACCCAATCTTCTTCATCAGGGAGGTTGCTCAATATCATGGGTCGTGGGTAATCATCTTTATGAATAAAACGACGGACCCTCTGTGGGAGAGTCATTCTTTGAGTCCTGTGAGGAGGAGTATTGATGGTATAATCTGTGGTATTTACCACTTGTATAGGATGTTCTCTATCTGGCATGTATACTTTATTTATTTATTTATTTATTTATTAACAATTTGAGCACACATACAGAGGTACAAAAAAAAAAAACAGATAAGAGCAGCATGCCAAAGCCACTTATACTATGCATAGCATTACGGGCTGGCTTAAAATTAACTTAAGATTAACTAAGCAATGATGAAATCAGTGATAAAACATTAATGTAAACAGATTACTATAAAGCACAAGTGAGTATTACAAAGACAGGTCATATGGTTGCATGCATTGTTGTACATTCAGTCATATGAAGTATTCTGTTAGGTAGTGTATTTAAAAAATAAAGTTAGATTCAGTTTTAGGTTTAACATTTATGTGATATAATTGTGAGAAACATTTAAGATATACAATTTATAAGGTTCAGTTATTCAGTATTTATTTGGTTTTGGGTGAGTAAGTGATATTTGAGAAGAGACTTGAATTTATAAACAGGTAGTGTTTCTTTTATATTTACAGGTAATGAATTCCAGATTTTAGGGCCTTTTATGTGCATTGAGTTTTTGCATAGTGTGAGATGGACACGAGGAACATCAAAGAGTGATCTGTGCCTTGTGTTATGGTCATGTGTTCTGTTGAGGTTGGCAAGGAGATGTTTGAGGGGAGGGTTAATATCAGAGTTAAGTGTTCTATGTATGTAATAGGTGCAGTAATAAGTATGGATGTTTTGTATGGTGAGTAGGTTTAGTGTATTGAATATTGGTGGAGTGTGCTGCCTGTAGTGAGAATTTGTTATTCTAACTGCAGCCTTTTGTTGGGTAATTAGTGGTCTGAGATGGTTAATTGTTGTTGAGCCCCATGCACAAATTCCATAGGTGAGATAGGGGTAAATAAGAGAGTGATATAGGGCCAGGAGGGCTGACTGGGGAACATAGAACCGTATCTTCGATAGTATGCCTACAGTCTTGGAAATTTTCTTAGAAATTTGTTGTATATGTGTATGAAATTTGAGTCTATTATCAAGGTGGATTCCTAAGAATTTTCCCTCTGTTAGCTTTGTGATAGGTGATCCGTTTATCATTATGTTAAGAGGGACATCTGTAGCTCTGTTACCAAACTGAATGAAGTAGGTTTTGTCAATGTTTAGTGTAAGTTTGTTAGTCCTCATCCAGGTAGATATTTTCTGTAATTCGGTATTTACAGTACTGGCTAGCGTGACTGGGCTCGGGTGAGAGAAGACGTATGTAGTGTCATCTGCAAATAGTGTGGGTTTGAGTAATTGCGAAGCATTTGGAAGGTCATATATGTATAGGAGAAAGAGAAGAGGGCCAAGGACACTTCCCTGTGGGACACCAACTGTAATTGGTTGTGCAGAAGAGTTTGCCCCATTTGCGTACACATATTGGCTTCTGTTGCTGAGGTATGACTTGAGGTAGTTGAGGGAGTGCCCTCTTATACCATAGTGTGACAATTTTACGTGGAGCAAGTCATGGTCAACTGTATCAAAAGCTTTACGTAAGTCAATGAAGATCCCCAGTGGGACTTCTTTTTTCTCTATTGCAGTGTATATATGTTCTAGCATGTGTATAATAGCATCATTAGTATTTTTATTAGGCCTGAATCCAAATTGGCAGGGGTTGAGTATGTTTTGGGAGATAAGGTAGGAGTAGATTCGTTTATGAATTAATTTTTCGAAGATTTTTGAGAGAGGGTGTAAGTTGGATATTGGCCTATAGTTATTCAACTCTTGCACTGTATAAAGTTGTTTCTTTTTTAGGGTGTCAAGGCGTACATTTATGGCAGTAATATCTTGTTGTCTGTGTAAATCTGCCATTTTAACTCTGTCTCTCCTCCTGGTATCGGTAATAAAGCGAAGAGCTCTATTCTGGACCCTTTGTAACCGTAGCATGTTGGTCTTTGTTGTTAATGACATTGGGACACAAGGGTATTCGAGTATTGGTCTTATTATCATTTTATACAGATGTTTTTTGACATGTTGAGGGGCTTGATTGAATCGAAAGAGACTGCTAAGACCGGCTTTGGCTACCTGGAGTTTACCTGGAGAGAGGCTATATTGATCTTTTTAGTTACATGAGATGTTGAGTGGAGCAGCCTGTCTATTTCATATCCCAAAATCTTGTTAGGGTTTCTAATGGCTACAGGTGTACCTCTGATGGAGATACCCCCTTTATCTTCAATTGTTGATGCAAAACATCCTATCGTGCTAACAAGGACCTTGTCAGGATTAGTCGTAATTCTCCATTTCTTTTCCCAATTAGATGTTCTACGAAGTTCAATATTCATTTTTTCTATGACTCTCTCATACTTGTATTTTCCTGTTACCGGAGTTGATGAGACGACATGAATAACATCATCTGCAAACTGTGTCATAATTGTATCATTAAACTCTGGTTGAGGAAGGTCATTCACATAAATGTTGAACAGAATTGGACTTAGACAAGAACCTTGTGGGACACCAGCTGTTGGTATAAAAGGCTCTGTCGACTTGCCATGAAAGGTGGGAATGATTTTTCGTTGAGTTAAGAAATTATATATTAATCTGAGAAAAGTCCAGTTATGGTCTGGTAGGTCAATGAGTTTGTATATAAGGCCATCATGCCATAAGCTATCAAAAGCTTTATGAACATCTCTGGTGGCAATTAAGCGAAGAATTCAAGATTGCCCTGATGTTTTAGACTTGCTACAGTATCGAAAATAACATTTATTGCATGATTGGTACCTCTATGTGTTCTAAAGCCAAATTGTTTTTCAGTAAAAAAGTGATTAAACTCCATATAGTCCAGTTCAATCTGTTGGAAATGACTTTCTCAAGAACTTTTCCAGTGACTTCAAGTAAAGATATAGGTCTATAGTTCCCAGGTTGGTGGATGTCTTTATTGGGCTTACCAAGAAAGATCATCTTAGCAGTCTTAAAAACAACTGGAAAATGTCATGAGGCCAAGATGGCATTAAAGATATTTACCAAAGACTGTTTACAATTTCTAGGTAGGTACTTTATTTGTTTCATTGTTATTCCAGAGAGGCCAGGGGCTCTATTTCTCATTCTTCCAATAACCTGACTTATCTCTAGTAATGTAATAGGTCTAGTAAGCGGGTGGGTATCTTCAAGAGTTGAAGTATCGATGGAAGGTAGTGGTTGTAGATCATCCAAGTTCTCATCTCTCCATTCATTGACCAACTGATAATGATTATTGTTAAATTGACGACTGTTATTGTGGGAGAGAATTTTCTCCCATACATCACCCATCAAATTAGCCTGGTCCTGTGGATCGTCAAGTTTAATTTCAACATCTTCATCATCCTCAACAGTGAAGGTATGAACTAGGTAGTTAGGAGCCTTGTGCTTCGCCCCTAAAAGTTGTCGGATCTTACTCCAAAATTTTGCTGGTTCACGTTTATACTGATTAGCTTGAAGAACTAGAAATTTCCATATGTCCCGTTTGTGTTGACTAATCATGTTAATTAATTCGTGCCTTAATCGGTGTAGTGTAGCTGCTGGTGGTTGTCGCGTTTGAAGATGCCTTCGACATTCTGCTTGATAATTTCTTCAATTGTCTCTAATTTCCCTAGTAGGTTTATATTGTTGGTATATCTTTGTGGAAGCTAATTGGCAAGTTGCATTAGTAGCTTCAATAATTCGATTATGCAGGGACCTGATTGCATCATCAATTGCATTGGAAGGTAGATTTTCCAATGACACAATTTCATCCTCACCCAGATATGCCCTGAAGGGGTCAAATCCTAGAGTGTTAAGATTGGGTTTAGGAGGTACAGGTATTCTAAATGGAGAAGTTTGTAGTTTTATTATAACAGGGATATGGTCCGATCCTACATTTCCACCAGGAGATATACGACAGTGAAAAATGTCACAGTCTCTGTTTGTCAGTACTATATCTGGTGTCCCTGGATGAGGTCCAATGTACGATTTAAAGAATGGGCCTTGAAATGACAAGTTTCTAGCTGTCATGATATTAAAGAGTTGTTTTCCTTTTAAGTCACCCAGTGGAACACCAGCTCCACAGTTGAAGAGGGCAGGGTGATGAGCATTAAAATCTCCTGCTAGAATTGTTGGAATATTTCTGCTTAATATCCTATGTAGAGGAATTGACTCTATATATGGTTGTCTCGGGGGAAAATATCCAGTTCCTATCACTAGTTGTCCATGAGACGTTGTCATTTCTATTGCAAGAATGTTTTCTTCATCAACATGAATATTTTTAAATGTGTAGCCTAATTTAACTAAGATGGCTACACCACTAAAGGGTCCTCTCGATTTCTCCACAGTAGAGTAACCACGTAATTTAATATGTTGATCAACTCTTGCAGCTGTCTCGTTCAAAAGTATAACATCGGGATTGTAGTTATGTAGTTCAACCTCAAGAAGGTAACGGTTATTAAAGAAATTTTGAACATTAAGTTGGAAAATTGTAATCCCCATTATTTCTTGCACTTCGCTCGTGTACTGCGGTCTGAACGCCTGCAAGTAAAGTCACGTGTTGCATCCACACTATCCCTGCTGGACTCGTCAAGGGAAGGAGGGAACTTTTGCGTGGGTGCTTGTGTATTAAAAATGCCATCATCTTCACTAGAGGCAGTAATATTAACAGACTCATTAGAATCGTTAGAGTCATCATCAGAAAACTGAGGTATGCTATTCCCAGTTACAGGAAGCAGAGGCTCGTGAGAGTTAATGGGAGACTGTGGAGGCTCCAAGGGAATATTAGGTAGGCAAGGTGAGTTACCTTGGGAAAGTTCCTGTTCAACAGGATCAGCTTCTATAGCGGGAGAGTAGGCACCAATTTCTGGGGCATTGTTATGTTCAGTTGTTGACTTATCGGGTTGAGGGGAGTTGACAACCTGGGTTTGCGAGGTGGGCGATCCCTGGGCCAGGGATGACTTAGGCTTATTTTTAGATGTAGAGTATGGTACGTACTGCTTGTTATGAGAAGGCTGGGTCATAATAACCTTCACATTTTCTGGGATATTGATGGGAGTGATCCCATTAGCCATTAACAGATCATTTAAAACCTGAGAGCAGAGTTGAATGTCACCACCTGCTATGTCTTTGGCCATCATGTACATTAGTTGCGCTCTCGTCATATCCCCGGCTGTGGATACTTGAGACATAGGAGATGAGACTGAACCTTGTTGTTGCATTTGTGTATGTTGGAAGTGAGGGTTAGATTGAGGCGCTCCAAGAGGGGCAGAATTCCAAACATTGGAACCATTGGTAGAGACCTGAGGAGTCCCACTTGATCCAGGCAAAGCTGGGAAGGAAGTTTGGGACATCGTTGGCGGTGCCTGGGGAGTGGTCTTCTTAGAAGTGGACAGTTTCTTGGCTTCAAGAATTTTCTGCATTTCCTTATTTCTTTCAGGACAAATAGCAGAAACAGCATGATGTTTTCCATTGCAGAGGACACATTTGGGTGTATTTTTGTTGTTACAATCTCGATACGAATGTTGGCCAGAGCAAATGCTACAAATCTGCCCTTGAGTACTGCATTTGTTGTTGTTATGACCAAAGGCATAACACTTAAAACATTGTGTCACACTGACAAAGCGTTCAAGAGAAATTTGGTCAGGTGTACATCTGGTGCCAAAACATTTGAAGCCATTTTGACACACAAATTTGGCCTCCTCAGGTGTCTCAAGTATTAACTTTAAGGTTACCTTGTTGTTGTTAGGATTCGAGAATTTATGTGCTTCTACAGCCCGAAATTCAGAATTCTCTGTATTAATGTCCTCCACAATTTCATTCACTGTGCTATGTTTCATGAAACTGTTGATTCTGGCCACAAACACAGTCCTCTGAGCTTGATAGCTCTCAGGTGCAACTGGGGTAACACCAGAAGTCTTCAGTTTTTCAAGCACATCATGCTTCAGCAGTTGAAGTAACTCTTCTTCCGAAGAGAGGAGAAGTACTGCTCCAGCGTGGGTTTGAAAAACATCCACTGGAGCAACAGTTGAGTTGGAGCAAATACATGTTAGAATTTCTTTCATTGACATTTGATTACCATCAATGCGTAATCTTACACGTATCCTCGCCATGATGTCTAGGAAGGAGCATCTGGCAGAGGAGTTGCTTAATAAAAAGGGATCTTTCCTTAATGTTAGCCTAACATCCTATTTCAGCTGACTTATGAAGGTCAGCCCCTAAGATAGCCTACCCTCTAGTAGTGAGGGGAAAGGGCCCAAGGCAAAGATCGGCCGGATTTTAAAAAACCACACGGGCTACCGGATGGTCAAAATGCCTTGTGTTAACTCGCCAAAGCGAAGTTGCCGAAAAAGAAGATAGGACAGTCAGAAGGATAGCAATGTATGTAGTGTGTTAAGTGTGTGGGCCAGTGTTGATGTATGGGTGAGGGTAGGATGGGGAAGGTTGGGGGGATGGGGATGAGAGGGGTGAACAAGCAAGCAAGTCACCGCCTTACCCTCTTGATGGGATGGGGCTCGAAGTGACCGCAAGCAAGTCTCCTCTCAGCTCGGGTGAAGAACTACTCAGGATAACCCAAGAAAATTCTCGAGCAACAGTGTTCAGAGTTGCTCAGCTGAAGAGCAGGAACGACGACGTCTTCTCTCCACGGTGGCTGGGCTGCTACTCTTCTTCAATCTGAAGATCAAGCGACAGTGCGGAGACTTAAATACTGTCGGAAGGAGAGATGCAGAGTAGTAGTAGTAGTGAGAATGTAGCCACTGAGAGGTCAGGTCCCTCTCAGACCCAACAGCTCTCACTTGAAAGGGTTGTCCAAGGTGTTTTCTGTACCAAGAGGCCATGTGTTGCAGTGTCTGACAGGATGAACATCAAAATGGTATACAATACCGACAGGTTGGTAGGTAAGACACATAGGCAACAGTTAGGCAACTTTATTCCGAAACGTTTCGCCTACACAGTAGGCTTCTTCAGTCGAATACAGAAAGTAGGCAGGAACAGTAGTGATGTGAAGACTGAAAAATATTTCTGACTCCTGCTCCAGCCTTCGTCGAGTGTGAATGTCTCACTCTGACCTAAGCATCAATGACAAAATTCTCCCATTCTCTCTGAAACGCTTGTCCTCATCTTGTGCCAGCTGGGCACGTTGCAAGAGGGACACCACTCTTTTCATCCATTCTTTTTTTTTATTCAGCTCCATTTTGAGCTCTGCGTATATTTCTATAACGGTTTATCTGAATATCCAGTTGTTGAACTCTGGTGAGAGTGAGGAGGTTGCACTCTGCTGGTGCTTGGTTCACCAAGGGACTCCACTTGGTTCACCAAGGGACTCAACTTGGTTCACCAAGGGACTCCACTTGGTTCACCAAGGGACTCAACTTGGTTTACCAAGGGACTCAACTTGGTTTACCAAGGGACTCAACTTGGTTTTTCATTCTACTTACAAAGTGACTGTTCCCTTTTCTCTCCCCTCAAAGGAGGTTCCTTGACGCTGGTGAGGGGCTTTTGGTCTAGGGAATTGGATCTGTGCTCCAGTTCCCTGAATTAAACCTGAATGACTTCCATCATCCCCCGACCCTCAGGCACTATAATCCCTACGGGTTCAGCGCTTCCCCATAATAATAATAGTAATACATTTTCTCTCAGCTCAGCTCTGGAGAGTTTTTCTTCTGTGAACATCAGCAGTCATGGCTGATAGTGTTAGCTGTCAGTCACCCTTACAGACCCAACAAGAGGATTCACCAGTTAAGAAATGCAGAAACAATGGCTTCAGTAGACGTTATACGTGAAGCTGCATTATATTTGGAGTATTTCCTTAAGGGAGTATGTGTTTAGTTTAATTATTTATTCAAGTGCAGCATGACCCAATTGGGGTTCTGAATTTTTTTTCCAGACAATGGAAGTAAGTCACTGACTTCTTTTGGGGTTATCCTTGAGGGTAATATACACTGATAATTGTACTTATGTGTACCTGTGCCTAAATAAACTTACT
This sequence comes from Cherax quadricarinatus, assembly GCF_038502225.1. Classification (NCBI taxonomy): domain Eukaryota; kingdom Metazoa; phylum Arthropoda; class Malacostraca; order Decapoda; family Parastacidae; genus Cherax; species Cherax quadricarinatus. The sequence continues at coordinate 559,870 of NC_091378.1, read as the reverse complement.
AATATGGGAAATATTTTCTTGGATGGTTTCAGATAATAGGGTTACAACCATCAATTAACTTAATGGTAGAAGTTCTTCAAGATTCTTTGTATGACTTGTGAAATGTCGAGGTGGTGACCATCATCTCCCTCAATATAATACCTTATTACAATTCTAACATTCCTTATCCAGGGATAAACCTTAAGCTAGAACTCACAAACTGTTCTTAGAATATTCTTAATGAATTCATAGTTATTTATTTCATTAGACATTAATGTTCATGTTAGGTAAAAGGACGTGGATGTGACATTTTATTGTGGCAATGTTTCACTTTGTCAAGCTTGACAAAGCTCCTGGAGAGCGAAAGGTTGCCAAAATGTCACACCAGTTGCGTCTCTGCCCCTTTACCTAACATTTTATGTTATATTAACACATAGGCTTGTGTGCAGCCAGCAGTAACAGCCTGGTTGATCAGGCTCTGATCCACCAGGAGGCCTGGTCACAGACCGGGCCACGGGGGCCTTGACCCCCGGAACTCTCTCCAGGTAACTCCAGGCCATTTCCCACCAAGGTAGGGTGGCTCGAGAAAGAAAAACTTTCACCATCATTCACTCCATCACTGTCTTGCCAGAGGGACGCTTACCCTACAGTTATAAAACTGTAACATTAACACCCCCTCCTTCATAGTGCCGGCATTGTACTTCCCATCTCCATGACTCAAGTCGGGCCTGCCAGTTTCCCTGAATCCCTTCATAAATTTTACTATTATTGATAATATTCATGCCTAACATAACTGTAAGGATAAAAATACTTTACATCAGGAATTATCAGTATCCTGGTATGGATTAGTAATTTTATTTAGGTACAGGTACACGTAAGTACAATTATCTTACATAGTTTAACATACGTAGGTTTAAATTACCTAGGATAATCCAGAAAAATCTGACAACATGACTTATTTTCATTGGGGTCTTTGTAATATCTTAATATTTAAATATGTGTAAGAAACATAGACTATGATGTGTATCACCAAGAAATTGAGGCTCCGGTATCAATTCATTATAAAAGGTTCCCTATTATTTTTAATGGTAGTGTGTCATAACCCTCTCCCCATCTCCCCAAGTGCACAGTAAAATATTGGCCACCAAAATACTGTCACTTTCTTGGTATACATCTGTTAAAATGTACATGGAAAGTAGTCTTGTAATTTTGCCCATTTGACCATAAACAGAAATATCAATCTCAATCTCAAAATAATGAATCTTAACTAGTCATAAGTTGGCCTGTGATACTCCAATACTGAAACTATGTATAGTGCCAAAACAAAAGCATTCACATTGCTAAACTCACAAACTAGTATTTAGTCACTTAGCCATAATACCAACTTACCTCATAATTTTGTAATATTTTAAACTTAAAATTTAATCTAAGTCTGCCCGAAATGCCTAGCCATGCTAGGTGTTCTAGTGGTACACTCTGTAATTATTATTTTACTACATGAGTGATCATGTCGGAGGATCTCACCTTCAAGGACCATAACATTGTATCAATCGCATCTGCTAGAAAAATGACAGGATGGATAATGAGAACCTTCAAAACTAGGGAGGCCAAGCCCATGATGACACTCTTCAGGTCACTTGTTCTATCTAGGCTGGAATATTGCTGCACACTAACAGCACCTTTCAAGGCAGGTGAAATTGCTGACCTAGAAAATGTACAGAGAACCTTCACGGCGTGCATAACGGAGATAAAACACCTCAATTACTGGGAGCGCTTGAGGTTCCTGAACCTGTATTCCCTGGAATGCAGGCGGGAGAGATACATGATTATATACACCTGGAAAATCCTAGAGGGACTAGTACCGAACTTGCACACGAAAATCACTCACTACGAAAGCAAAAGACTTGACAGATGATGCAACATCCCCCCAATGAAAAGCAGGGGTGTCACTAGCACGTTACGAGACCATACAATAAGTGTCAGGGGCCCAAGACTGTTCAACTGCCTCCCAGCATACATAAGGGGGATTACCAACAGACCCCTGGCAGTCTTCAAGCTGGCACTGGACAAGCACCTAAAGTCGGTTCCTGACCAGCCGGGCTGTGGCTCATACATTGGTTTGCGTGCAGCCAGCAGCAACAGCCTGGTTGATCAGGCTCTGATCCACCAGGAGGCCTGGTCACAGACCGGGCCGCGGGGGCGTTGACCCCCGGAACTCTCTCCAGGTAAACTCCAGGTAAACATGTAAACCACACAATAACCAAATTCTGTAAACTCAGCATTGTAATCCTTATAGAGAATAAACTTTGAATTGAATTGAATTGAAAAAAAAAGAAGTGCCAGATGATCCACTGCTAATAAACCAATGTTGTACCTGTTAGGTAAAAGGGCACAAGTGCAACCAATGTAACATTTTATTGTGGCAACGTTTCACTCCCCAGGAGCTTTATCAAGCTGTTACAAACAATACATAGACACAGAGGGTATATGTATGCTTAGAGTGAGGTGTGATACTAGGGTAGTAGTAGTAGTATTACACCTCACTCTAAGCCTGTATATACCCTCTGTGTCCATGCTTTGTTTGTAACAGCTTGATAAAGCTCCTGGAGAGTGAAACGTTGCCAGAGTAAAATGTCACATTAGTTGCATTTGTGTCCTTTTACTTAACCAAGCATTTGTTTATCATTACATATCAGTACAGTAAACTTATTCCTCTATAATTTTTACAATCTCTTTTGTCCCCCTTCCCTTTATATAAAGGGACTATACATGCTCTCTGCCAATCCCTAGGTACCTTCCCCTCTTCCATACATTTATTAAACAAAAGTACCAACCACTCCAGCACTGTATCCCCCCTCCTTTTAACATTTCTGTCATGATCCCATCAGTTCCAGCTGCTTTACCCCCTTTCATTCTACGTAATGCCTCACGTACCGACCCCACACTTACATTCTGCTCTTCTTCACTCCTGAAAGATGGTATACCTCCCTGGCCAGTGCATGAAATTACCGCCTCCCTTTCTTCCTCAACATTTAAAAGTTCCTCAAAATATTCTCGCCATCTACCTAATACCTCCCTTTCCCCATCTACTAACTCCTCACTCTGTTTTTAACTGACAAATCCATACGTTCCCTAGGCTTTCTTAACTTGTTTAACTCGCTCCAAAATTTTTTCTTATTTTCATTAAAAATTCTTGACAGTGCCTCTCCCACTCTATCATCTGCTCTCCTTTTGCACTCTCTCACCACTCTCTTCACCTTTCATTTACTCTTCATATACTCTGCTCTTGTTATAACACTTCTGTTTTGTAAAAACCTCTCATAACCTAACTTTTTCTCTTTTATCACACCCTTTACTTCATCATTCCACCAGTCACTCCTCTTTCCTCCTGCCCCCACCCTCCTATAACCACAAACTTCTGCCCCACATTCTAATACTGCATTTTTAAAACTCATCCAGCTCTCTTCAACCCCCCCCCCCCCACTACTCATCTTTGCACTAGCCCACTTTTCTGCCAATAGTCGCTTATATCTCACCCGAACTTCCTCCTCCCTTAGTTTATACACTTTCACTTCCCTCCTACTTGTTGTTGCCACCTTCCTCTTGTCCCATCTACCTCTTACTCTAACTGTAGCTACAGCTAAATGATCCGATATATCAGTTGCCCCTCTATAAACATGTACATCCTGTAGCCTACCCATTAACCTTTTATCCACCAATACATAATCCAACAAACTACTTTCATTACATGCTACATCATACCTTGTATATTTATTTATCCTCTTTTTCATAAAATATGTATTACTTATTACCAAATCTCTTTCTGCACATAGCTCAATTAAAGACTCCCCATTTACCTACTACTCCCAAATTTACCTACTACTCCCTCCACAACATTTTTACCCACTTTAGCATTGAAGTCCCCAACCACAAGTACTCTCACACTTGGTTCAAAACTCCCCATGCATTCACTCAACATTTCCCAAAATCTCTCTCTCTCGTCTACACTTCTCTCTTCTCCAGGTGAATATATGTTTACTATAACCCACTTTTCACATCCAACCTTTATTTTACTCCACATAATCCTTGAATTAATACATTTATAGTCCCTCTTTTCCTGCCATATCTTATCCTTCAACATTATTGCTACTCCTTCTTTAGCTCTAACTCTATTTGAAACCCCTGACCTAATCCCATTTATTCCTCTCCACTGAAACTCTCCCACCCCTTTCAGCTATGTTTCACTTAAAGCCAGGACATCCAGCTTCTTCTCATTCATAACATCCACAATCATCTCTTTCTTATCATTTGCACAACATCCACACACATTCAGACCTCCCACTTTGACAATTTTCTTCTTATTCTTTTTAGTAATCTTCACAGGAAAAGGGGTTACTAGCCCATTGTTCCCGGCATTTTAGTTGACTTTTACAACACGCATGGCTTACGGAGGAAAGATTCTTATTATTCTTATTCTTTTTCTTATTCTTATTCTTATTAGGATTGCGGATGAGCAAGGAGGTTTCAGAGTGGGTAGGGGATGTGTAGATCAAGTGTTTACATTGAAGCATATATGTGAACAGTATTTAGATAAAGGTAGGGAAGTTTTTATTGCATTTATAGATTTAGAAAAGGCATATGATAGAGTGGATAGGGGAGCAATGTGGCAGATGTTGCAAGTATATGGAATAGGTGGTAAGTTACTAAATGCTGTAAAGAGTTTTTATGAGGATAGTGAGGCTCAGGTTAGGGTGTGTAGAAGAGAGGGAGACTACTTCCCGGTAAAAGTAGGTCTTAGACAGGGATGTGTAATGTCACCATGGTTGTTTAATATATTTATAGATGGGGTTGTTAAAGAAGTAAATGCTAGGATGTTCGGGAGAGGGGTGGGATTAAATTATGGGGAATCAAATACAAAGTGGGAATTGACAGTTACTTTTTGCTGATGATACTGTGCTTATGGGAGATTCTAAAGAAAAATTGCAAAGGTTAGTGGATGAGTTTGGGAGTGTGTGTAAAGGTAGAAAGTTGAAAGTGAACATAGAAAAGAGTAAGGTGATGAGGGTATCAAATGATTTAGATAAAGAAAAATTGGATATCAAATTGGGAAGGAGGAGTATGGAAGAAGTGAATGTTTTCAGATACTTGGGAGTTGACGTGTCGGTAGATGGATTTATGAAGGATGAGGTTAATCATAGAATTGATGAAGGAAAAAAGGTGAGTGGTGCGTTGAGGTATATGTGGAGTCAAAAAACGTTATCTATGGAGGCAAAGAAGGGAATGTATGAAAGTATAGTAGTACCAACACTCTTATATGGGTGTGAAGCTTGGGTTGTGAATGCAGCAGCGAGGAGGCGGTTGGAGGCAGTGGAGATGTCCTGTCTAAGGGCAATGTGTGGTGTAAATATTATGCAGAAAATTTGGAGTGTGAAAATTAGAAGAAGGTGTGGAGTTAATAAAAGTATTAGTCAGAGGGCTGAAGAGGGGTTGTTGAGGTGGTTTGGTCATTTAGAGAGAATGGATCAAAGTAGAATGACATGGAAAGCATTTAAATCTGTAGGAGAAGGAAGGCAGGGTAGGGGTCGTCCTCGAAAAGGTTGGAAGGAAGGGGTAAGGGAGGTTTTGTGGGCGAGGGGCTTGGACTTCCAGCAGGCATGCATGAGCGTGTTCGATAGGAGTGAATGGAGACGAATGGTATTTGGGACCTGACGATCTGTTGGAGTGTGAGCAGGGTAATATTTAGTGAAGGGATTCAGGGAAACCGGTTATTTTTATATAGCCGGACTTGAGTCCTGGAAATGGGAAGTACAATGCCTGCACTCTAAAGGAGGAGTTCGGGATATTAGCAGTTTGGAGGGATATGTTGTGTATCTTTATACGTATATGCTTCTAAACTGTTGTGTTCTGAGCACCTTTGCAAAAACAGTGATTATGTGTGAGTGAGGTGAAAGTGTTGAATGATGATGAAAGTATTTTCTTTTTGGGGGTTTTCTTTCTTTTTGGGTCACCCTGCCTCGGTAGAAGACAGCTGACTTGTTGAAAAAAAAAAAATCAGTACACGGGCAGCTCCACAATTTTTATACTAAGGGAAATTAGGGGTTGCCATCCATTTGGAAGGGGAGATCAGAGACTTCTTTTGAAGCATCATCATTATTACTATTATTATTATTATTATTATTTTTATTTGGGAGAGCTTTGGAGAGTATGAAGTCCTCAGGTCGCATGTTGGCATTGCCTCTGTCAGCATTGAAATTTTAGAATATGCAAACTTTCATTGCAGATGTCCGAGTGTAGTGTAATTGGAAGTTACACAGTTCAGTTTTTGGAAATGAGGAGCTTCAGTATGCGTCTTCAAACGTCCTTAGTATCGCACTTAGTTCAACTTGTCTTGAATATGAAGGTAAGCCTACTGATAAATCTTAAGTATATTCACTTACAAGGTAGTAGGTTGGTAGACAGCAACCACCCAGGGAAGTACAGTGGACCCCCACATAACGATTACCTCCGAATGTGACCAATTATGTAAGTGTATTTATGTAAGTGCGTTTGTACGTGTATGTTTGGGGGTCTGAAATGGACTAATCTACTTCACAATATTTCTTATGGGAACAAATTCGGTCAGTACTGGCACCTGAACATACTTCTGGAGTGAAAAAATATCGTTAACCGTGGGTCCACTGTACTACCGTCCTGCCAGATGACTGTGAAACAGAAACCTGTAACTGTTTTACATGATGGTAGGATTGCTGGTGTCTTTTTCTGTCTCATAAACACGCTAGATAACAGGGATATCTTGCTACTCCTACTTACACTTTGGTCACACTTCACAGACACGCACATGCATATATATATACGTACATCTAGGTTTTTCTCCTTTTTCTGAATAGCTCTTGTTCTTCTTTATTTCTTCTATTGTCCATGGGGAAGTGGAAAAGAATCTTTCCTCCTTAAGCCATGAGTGTCATATGAGGAGACTAAAATGCCGGGAGCAATGGGCTAGTAACCCCTTCTCCTGTAAACATTTACTAAAAAAGAGAAGAAGAAAAACTTATAAAACTAGGATGCTTGAATGTGTGTGGATGTAGTGCGGATGACAAGAAACAGATGATTGCTGATGTTATGAATGAAAAGAAGTTGGATGTCCTGGCCCTAAGCGAAACAAAGCTGAAGGGGGTAGGGGAATTTCGGTGGGGGGAAATATATGGGATTAAATCTGGAGTATCTGAGAGAGTTAGAGCTAAAGAAGGGGTAGCAATAATGTTGAAGGATCACTTATGGAAGGAGAAAAGAGAATATGAATGTGTAAATTCAAGGATTATGTGGATTAAAGTAAAGGTTGGATGCGAAAAGTGGGTCATAATAAGCGTGTATGCACCTGGAGAAGAGAACAATGTAGAGGAGAGAGAGAGATTTTGGGAGATGTTAAGTGAATGTATAAGAACCTTTGAACCAAGTGAGAGAGTAATTGTGGTAGGGGACCTGAATGCTAAAGTAGGAGAAACTTTTAGAGAGGGTGTGGTAGGTAAGTTTGGGATGCCAGGTGTAAATGATAATGGGAGCCCTTTGATTGAACTTTGTATAGAAAGGGGTTTAGTTATAGGTAATACATATTTTAAGAAAAAGAGGATAAATAATTATTTTATTTTATTAACACACTGGCCGATTCCCACAAAGGCAGGGTGGCCCGAAAAAGAGAAACTTTCACCATCATTTACTCCATCACTGTCTTGCCAGAAGGGTGCTTTACACTACAGTTTTTAAACTGCAACAAGATATGATGTGGGGCAAAATGACAGTAGTTTGTTGGATTATGTATTGGTAGATAAAAGACTGTTGAGTAGACTTCAGGATGTACATGTTTATAGAGGGGCCACAGATATATCAGATCACTTTTTAGTTGTAGCTACACTGAGAGTAAAAGGTACATGGGATACAAGGAGAATAGAAGCATCAGGGAAGAGAGAGGTGAAGGTTTATAAACTAAAAGATGAGGCAGTTAGGGTAAGATATAAACAGCTATTGGAGGATAGATGGGCTAATGAGATCATAGGCAATGGGGTTGAAGAGGTATGGGGTAGGTTTAAAAATGTAGTGTTAGTGTGTTCAGCAGAAGTTTGTGGTTACAGGAAACTGGGTGCGGGAGGGAAGAGGAGTGATTGGTGGAATGATGATGTAAAGAGAGTAGTAAGGGAGAAAAAGTTAGCATATGAAAAGTTTTTACAAAGTAGAAGTGATACAAGGAGGGAAGAGTATATGGAGAAAAAGAGAGAGGCTAAGAGAGTGGTGAAGCAATGTAAAAAGAGAGCAAATGAGAGAGTGGGTGAGATGTTATTAGCAAATTTTGTTGAAAATAAGAAAAAGTTTTGGAGTGAGATTAACAAGTTAAGGAAGCCTAGAGAACAAATGGATTTGTCAGTAAAAAATAGGAGAGGAGAGTTATTAAATGGAGAGTTAGAGGTATTGGGAAGATGGAGGGAATATTTTCAGGAATTGTTAAATGTTGATGAAGATAGGGAAGCTGTGATTTCATGTATAGGGCAAGGAGGAATAACATCTTGTAGGAGTGAGGAAGAGAAAGTTGTGAGTGTGGGGGAAGGAAGCTCATGAGGCAGTAGGTAAAATGAAAGGGGGTAAGGCAGCTGGGATTGATGGGATAAAGATAGAAATGTTAAAAGCAGGTGGGGATATATAGAAATGTTAAAAGCAGGTGGAGATATAGTTTTGGAGTGGTTGGTGCTATTATTTAATAAATGTATGGAAGAGGATAAGGTACCTAGGGATTGCAGAGAGTATGCATAGTTCCTTTGTATAAAGGCAAAGGGGACAAAAGAGAGTGCAAAAATTATAGGGGGATAAGTCTGTTGAGTATACCTGGTAAAGTGTGTGGTAGAGTTGTTATTGAAAGAATTAAGAGTAAGACAGAGAATAGGATAGCAGATGAACAAGGAGGCTTTAGGAAAGGTAGGGGGTGTGTGGACCAGGTGTTTACAGTGAAACATATAAGTGAACAGTATTTAGATAAGGCTGAAGAGGTTTTTGTGGCAATTATGGATTTGGAAAGGTGTATGACAGGGTGGATAGGGGGGCTATGTGGCAGATGTTGCAGGTGTATGGTATAGGAGGTAGGTTACTGAAAGCAGTGAAGAGTTTTTACGAGGATAGTGAGGCTCAAGTCAGAGTATGTAGGAAAGAGGGAGATTATTTCCCAGTAAAAGTAGGCCTTAGACAAGGATGTGTAATGTCACTGTGGTTGTTTAATATATTTATAGATGGAGTTGTAAGAGAAGTAAATGTGAGGGTCTTGGCAAGAGGCGTGGAGTTAAAAGATAAAGAATCACACATAAAGTGGGAGTTGTCACAGTTGCTCTTTGCTGATGACACTGTGCTCTTGGGAGATTCTGAAGAGAAGTTGCAGAGGTTGGTGGATGAATTTGGTAGGGTATGTAAAAGAAGAAAATTAAAAATGAATACAGGAAAGAGTAAGGTTATGAGGATTAGGTGATGAAAGATTGGATATCAGATTGGAGAGAGAGAGTATGGAGGAGGTGAATGTATTCAGATATTTGGGAGTGGACGTGTCAGCGGATGGGTCTATGAAAGATGAGGTGAATCATAGAATTGATGAGGGGGAAAAGGGTGAGCGGTTCACTTAGGAGTCTGTGGAGACAAAGAACTTTGTCCTTGGAGGCAAAGAGGGGAATGTATGAGAGTATAGTTTTACCAACACTCTTTATATGGGTGTGAAGCATGGGTGATGAATGTTGCAGCGAGGAGAAGGCTGGAGGCAGTGGAGATGTCATGTCTGAGGGCAATGTGTGGTGTGAATATAATGCAGAGAATTCATAGTTTGGAAGTTAGGAGGAGGTGCGGGATTATCAAAACTGTTGTCCAGAGGGCTGAGGAAGGGTTGTTGAGGTGGTTCGGACATGTAGAGAGAATGGAGCAAAACAGAATGACTTCAAGAGTGTATCAGTCTGTAGTGGAAGGAAGGTGGGGTAGGGGTCGGCCTAGGAAAGGTTGGAGGGAGTGGGTAAAGGAGGTTTTGTGTGCGAGGGGCTTGGACTTCCAGTGGGCATGCTTGAGCGTGTTTGATAGGAGTGAATGGAGACAAATGTTTTTTAATATTTGACGTGCTGTTGGAGTGTGAGCAGAGTAACATTTATGAAGGGATTCAGGGAAACCGGCAGGCCGGACTTGAGTCCTGTCCTGGAGATGGGAAGTACAGTGCCTGCACTCTGAAGGAGGGGTGTTAATGTTGCAGTTTAAAAACTAGTGGAAAGCACCCTTCTGGCAAGACAGTGATGGAGTGAATGATGGTGAAAGTTTTTCTTTTTCGGGCCACCCTGCCTTGGTGGGAATCGGCCAGTTTACCTGGAGTTTACCTGGAGAGAGTTTCGGGGGTCAACGCCCCCGCGGCCCGGTCTGTGACCAGGCCTCCTGGTGGATCAGCGCCTGATCAACCAGGCTGTTGCTGCTGGCTGCACGCAAACCAACGTACGAGCCACAGCCCGGCTGATCAGGAACTGACTTTAGGTGCTTGTCCAGTGCCAGCTTGAAGACTGCCAGGGGTCTGTTGGTAATCCCCCTTATGTGTGCTGGGAGGCAGTTGAACAGTCTCGGGCCCCTGACACTTATTGTATGGTCTCTTAACGTGCTAGTGACACCCCTGCTTTTCATTGGGGGGATGGTGCATCGTCTGCCAAGTCTTTTGCTTTCGTAGTGAGTGATTTTCGTGTGCAAGTTCGGTACTAGTCCCTCTAGGATTTTCCAGGTGTTTACAGTGAAACATATAAGTGAACAGTATTTAGATAAGGCTAAAGAGGTCTTTGTGGCATTTATGGATTTGGAAAAGGCGTATGACAGGGTGGATAGGGGGGCAATGTGGCAGATGTTGCAAGTGTATGGTGTAGGAGGTAGGTTACTGAAAGCAGTGAAGAGTTTTTACGAGGATAGTGAGGCTCAAGTTAGAGTATGTAGGAAAGAGGGAAATTTTTTCCCAGTAAAAGTAGGCCTTAGACAAGGATGTGTGATGTCACCTTGGTTGTTTAATATATTTATAGATGGGGTTGTAAGAGAAGTAAATGCGAGGGTCTTGGCAAGAGGCGTGGAGTTAAAAGATAAAGAATCACACACAAAGTGGGAGTTGTCACAGCTGCTCTTTGCTGATGACACTGTGCTCTTGGGAGATTCTGAAGAGAAGTTGCAGAGATTGGTGGATGAATTTGGTAGGGTGTGCAAAAGAAGAAAATTAAAGGTGAATACAGGAAAGAGTAAGGTTATGAGGATAACAAAAAGATTAGGTGATGAAAGATTGAATATCAGATTGGAGGGAGAGAGTATGGAGGAGGTGAACGTATTCCGATATTTGGGAGTGGACGTGTCAGCGGATGGGTCTATGAAAGATGAGGTGAATCATAGAATTGATGAGGGAAAAAGAGTGAGTGGTGCACTTAGGAGTCTGTGGAGACAAAGAACTTTGTCCTTGGAGGCAAAGAGGGGAATGTATGAGAGTATAGTTTTACCAACGCTCTTATATGGGTGTGAAGCGTGGGAATCGGCCGGTGTGATAATAATAAAAAAAAAAAAATATAATCATGTATCTCTCCCTCCTGCGTTCCAGGGAATACAGGTTTAGAAACCTCAAGCGCTCCCAGTAATTGAGGTGTTTTATCTCCGTTATGTGCGCCGTGAAAGTTCTCTGTACATTTTCTAGGTCGGCAATTTCACCTGCCTTGAAAGGTGCTGTTAGAGTGCAGCAATATTCCAGCCTAGATAGAACAAGTGACCTGAAGAGTGTCATCATGGGCTTGGCCTCCCTAGTTTTGAAGGTTCTCATTATCCATCCTGTCATTTTTCTAGCAGATGCGATTGATACAATGTTATGGTCCTTGAAGGTGAGATCCTCCGACAAAATCACTCCCAGTGTGCTAATAATAAAAATATTTGCTTACAAATATAAATATAACTATCCCCCCCCCCCCAAAAAAAAAAAAAACTTACAATGATTACAAAAAAGTGGCACAGGTTTGAAATTTAATGGAAGACCACTGATTATGCAGAGAATTTCAGGCATTAAGTTTAATACATCATGTTAATCTTAACTGAAATGGCAGCTTTAATTACATAAATATTAGGGTGATGAAAATATTATGTGATGTTATTTGGTATTAAGCTAGGTAGTAGGTTGGTAAACAGCAACCGCCCAGGGAGGTACTACCGTCCTGCCAAGTGAGTGTACAACGAAAACCTGTAATTGTTTTGTATGATGGTAAGATTGCTGGTGTCTTTTGTCTGTCTCATAAACATGCAAGATTTCAGGTATGTCTTGCTACTTCTACTTGCACTTAGGTCACACTACACATACATGTACAAGCATATATATACACACTCCTCTGGGTATTCTTCTATTTTCTTTCTAGTTCTTGTTCTTGTTTATTTCCTCTTATCTCTATCGGGAAGTGGAACAGAATTCTTCCTCCGTAAGCCATGCGTGTTGTAAGAGGCGACTAAAATGCCGGGAGCAAGGGGCTAGTAACCCCTTCTCCCGTATAAATTACTAAATTTAAAAGAAAAACTTTCGTTTTTCTTTTTGGGCCACCCTGCCTTGGTGGGATATGGCCGGTGTGTTGAAAGAAGAAGAATTTGGTATTAAAGGTTATTAATTAATAATCAGTCAATGAAGCAGTCACATAAAGATGAGGAAGTATTTCATAAAGAGTGTTTTGAAGCAGTTGGCAGGTAGTGAGTTCCATGGCATTTCTCAACAGGTTATGCTGAACAAGCAGTATGTTAAATAGATACTTGTTTGTTGTGTTGTCTGTGTTTTGTTGACACACTCGAAGAACAGGAGCAGTAATGGCAATACTGGGGAAAGATAGAGGGGAGGAGGAGGAGGTTACGGCAGTTCAGGCTGTTCCAGAGAATTTTTCTTTTTAATGGTCCATGTGTGTGTTTCTGTGTTCTAGTAGACTCATTTGAGCTTTTATCAAAATTTTTTGGTAAACTGTTCAGAAAAGTGTATTAATATGATTTTTTACCCTTTAGTTTTAAACTACAAAAATTTACATTGAAATAAAAAGTGAGAATCCACCTAGACAGAGAAGTAAACTTTGGTTAAAAAGAAATCTATATCCTTCATCTTCAGTTAAAGACCCTCATCAGCAGCTGTCTTCTTACCCATTTTTTTTTTTATTGGTTTCTCGCTCTATATCAAATACTGTTTGACACTTAATCCAACCTTAAACTGAAATAATTTTCATTTAGTTTATTATGCATAGTCAGGGAGTGCAAGTAAATGCAGTACTGTCTTGTAGCTTGAAATATAAAATTTTAGATTTTTTTTTTTTTCAGGGCCTCTTAATGAAGTTGGATGGCTCCCTGTTACCTATTTGTAATGCTGAGGTACAGACAGAAGAAAAAAGCTTCAATTTTTTGTGCAGGTGTCAGGAATCTACATCTGAACCTCTGAAAAGCATCCCATTAGAAGATGCCAAAGATAGACTTAACACAACTCATGAAAAAGCCTATGAATCTCCTGATCTGGTTCAACTGCTTGCCTCAACACCTTTGATCCAGTTAAAACAAGAGATAGCATGTGTCCCAGAGGCTGTGGCATCTAACTCTTCACAGTGCCATGAAGTGGGTATGGCTGTAAATGATGTTGTGGATTTTAAAGAATTTAAATCAGTGGAAACATTGAAGATCAGAGATAACAATTTAAATATAGATTCTCAGATTGAAAAATGTGCATTAACACCTGCATTACATACAACCCTTGATGATAACATGGCTCTGGACTATGGGGCATCTTCACATCTTGAAGAAGATACCCAGGGGCAGATTCTATTAGATGATCTGGTTAGTTTTAATTTACACTTTTATTACTCTTATTTAGCTAACTGCTTTTATTTACCAAACTACCCAAGGTTGGGCTCTGGGAGTAGAAAAACTCTCAGAACTCATCTCTCACTGAGGTAGGGTGGCCAAAAAAAAAAAAAAATATTTCACCATCACTCAAACACTGTCTTCCCAAAAGCATGCTGACATCACAGTTCAGATGACCCTTTGAACTGCAACATCCCTACACTTCACTCAGAGTGCAGGCCGTGGGTTCAATCCCGCCCGTGGTATGGTTTGCAGGCACTAGTTTTCACCTTCCAGCTAACTGGTTTTCCTAAATCCCTATGTAAATGTTACTTTGTTCACACTAACAGCATGTCAAATCATAAACTACTTACCTCCACTCCTGTTTAACATGCTCACACAAGCCTCTTGAATGTCCAAGCCTATAGCACTCAAACTCTCCCTTAACTTCCCCTTCCACCCCTTTCCAGGATGACCCCTACCCTTCCTCCTCCTCCACCCTCTAAATAATAATTTTTGTAACTCCACACCTGATCTCCAAGCTCCAAATAACCTGCATAATATTCACCCTCAAACATGACATGATAAAATGTTTTAGCTTCAAATATTATGTTTCAGCTATTCATCATTATTATTATTATGTTTTAGCTTTAAACATGTTCCATTTTCAATATTATGTTCTATATTTTAATTGTTCCTAGGTAGTAGGTTGGTAGACAGCAACTGCCCAGGGAGGTACTACCATCCTGCCAAGTGAGTGTGAAATGGAAGCCTGTAATTGTTTTACATAATGGATTGCTGGTGTCTTCTTTCTGTCTCATAAACATGCAAGCTTTCAGGTACGTCTTGCTACTTCTACTTACACTTAGGTCACACTACACATGCTTGTACAAGCATATATATACATACTCCTCTGAGTTTTCTTCTATCTTCTTACTAGTTCTTGTCCTTGTTTATTGCCACTTATCTCCATGGGGAAGTGGAACAGAATTCTACCTCCGTAAGTCATGCATGTCGTAAGAGGTGACTAAAATGCCGGGAGCAAGAGGCTAGTAACCCCTTCTCCTGTATATATTACTAAATTTAAAAGGAGAAGGTTTTGTTTTTCCTTTTGGGTCACCCTGCCTCGGTGGGATACGGCCAATTTGTTAAAAGAAAGAGATTTTAATTGTTGTATTCTAACTATTAATATTATGTTCCAGCATTTAAATGTTGTGTTTTAGCTTTTAAATAAAGTGTTCTAGCTTTTTTATATGATTATGTTCTAACTTCTAAATAATACAGTAGATCATTGATTGTCCACTCTTTTGGGAAGGTTGTACATCATTTTCAAAAGCATTGGATAATCACATCATTTGTTTAAAGTCCCTGTTGTTTGAACATTTCTTTCTGACATTATCCATACATGTGCTCTCAAGGACCCCAATGGAAATGAATCACATTGTCTGACATTTTGGGTTTTCCTGGGTAATTTACACAATGTGTGATAATTGTACTTATGTATCCCTGTGTCTGAATAAACTTACTTATTCTCTTCAAAAAGCTATGCTGGATAATGTTGAATGTCAAATAAACAATTGCCAGATAATCTCTGATGTACTGTATTATCAGTATATTTTTATTGTAATTATTGTAGCTCTTTTAAATGACTGTCATTGTAATACTTTCCAAACACTAGGCATAATATGGGCTTTACAAAAAAAAAATTGTCTCTAACTTGTATCCTTTAATGTATTTTTGTAAGTAAAATTCTGATTTAGATTCACTATGTAACAAAATTTCACTTTTGTCGTGTTCCTGGGAAATACGCAGCATTTCCCGATTCTTTATAGCTAAACAAAATTTAAAAAAGCAGTTTTGATCCCAGAACTTTGCTTTTGTGGTCAGGACACTTCTGGAACACTTTCAGAAAGACTGATGTAAGGGTTTTGCTTGGCAAATATAAAAACAGGGGCTCACAAACCAGCATTCAGTTCAGCTCTGGCTACCTGAGAAGACACATCAGAAAAAGTGAAATGGCATCAAGAGGCTGCAGTCATTCTCCAGATGCATTCTGCTACATATGTGGTCAGTTCATTGAGACAAGAGCAAGAAGTTCCCTGTAACAGCATCTAAAAAAAATGTGTGAAGCTTGCAAAGCATATTTTGGCATGCCAGTTGGGGACCAAGACAAAACCTGGGCACCTCATGTTGCTTGTGAGTATTGTAAGAAAACATTGAAAGTTAAGAAAGTCATTAGCTATATGAAGGGTATAATCTTGAATAGGAACATTTTTTTAATGAAATGTATGTAACAGAAACTAATTCTTTTGTTTTACATGATGGTACAGAGGAGAAAAAAGAGCCATGAAGTTTGCTGTTCCTAGAATATGGCGTGAACCCACTGATCACTCGACCAACTGCTACTTCTGCCTGGTGGATCCTTCCAAATGCTGAACTGGGAAAAATGCACCTGCTTTTGCACCAGTACCACACAGTACTGATCTTCTTGTACCTACACCTCCAGTAAGAAGTCAACCATAAGAAGAAGAAAGCAGTAAATCAGAAAATGAAGAGCACAGTGAACAAGACTATGATCTCACAGATGCAGCTGTTGGGAGGAATCCTTGCTACCCAAACCAAACAGACATCAATGACCTTATCAGAGATCTTGGTTTAACAAAGTCAAATGCTGAGCTATTGATTTCAAGGCTCAAGGAGTGGGACTTGGTGGATGAAAGTGTGCAAGTGACAAACCAAAGAAAACATCACCAACATATCTCAACCTTCTTCAATAATGAAGACAGGTTGTGCTACTGTAATGATGTATCAGGCCTCTTTTGATGCAATTGGAATTGCACGCAATCCAGATGGGTGGTGACTTCATTGATAGCTCCTCCAAAAGCCTAAAAGCTGTACTTCTGCACAATGGGAACAAGTATCCTTCTCTTCCCTTGGCTTATTCAGTGCATTTTAAGGAGGACTACAACAGTGTCAAACTTTTACTGGAAGCTTGGAACTATGAAAAGTATGGCTAGGAGGTTATTGGGGACTTCAAAGTGGTGGTATTTTTGATGGGACTCCAAGGAGGTTTTACAAAGTTTCCTTGTTATCTCTGTCATTGGGATAGTAGAGACAGGGCAGCACATTACCATAAGAACATAAGAAAGAAAGAACACTGCAACGGGCCTACTGACCCATGCGGAGCAGGTCCATGTCCCTCCCCCCAGATTAGACCAATGCCCCTCCCCCCCCAGATTAGCCCAATGACCCACCCAGTCTGATCATCTCCACTCAAGGATGGAGCACTGCACCAGACCCAGCAGCACAAGCTAGTCAGGTCCAACTCACACCCACCCACACCCACTCATGTATTTATCTAACCTATTTTTAAAATTACACAACGTTTTAGCCTGAATAACTGTACTCGGGAGTTTGTTCCACTCATCCACAACTCTATTACCAAACCAGTGCTTTCCTATATCCTTTCTGAATCTGAAATTTTCCAACTTGAAACCATTGTGCGAGTCCTGTCTTGGCTGGAAAATTTCAGCACGCTATTTACATCCCCTTTATTTATTCCTGTTTTCCATTTATACACCTCGATCATATCCCCCCTAGTTCTACGCCTTTCGAGAGAGTGCAGATTCAGGGCCCTCAGTCTATCCTCATAGGGAAGATTTCTGATACATGGGATCATCTTTGTCATCCTCCTCTGTACGTTTTCCAGAGCATTTATATCCATTCTGTAATACGGTGACCAGAACTGAGCAGCATAGTCTAAATGAGGCCTAACCAAGGATATATAGAGTTGAAGAACAACCTGAGGACTTCTATTATTTATACTTCTAGATATGAAGCCAAGAATTCTGTTAGCTTTATTGCGAACACTAATGCACTGTTGTCTTGGTTTTAAATTACTGCTAACCAGAACTCCTAAATCCTTTTCGCAATCAGGGAAATTATTTCCCAGTAAAAGTAGGCCTTAGACAAGGATGTGTGATGTCACCGTGGTTGTTTAATATATTTATAGATGGGGTTGTAAGAGAAGTAAATGCGAGGGTCTTGGCAAGAGGCGTGGAGTTAAAAGATAAAGAATCAAACATAAAGTGGGAGTTGCCACAGTTGCTCTTTGCTGATGACACTGTGCTCTTGGGAGATTCTGAAGAGAAGTTGCAGAGATTGGTGGATGAATTTGGTAGGGTGTGCAAAAGAAGAAAATTAAAAGTGAATACAGGAAAGAGTAAGGTTATGAGGATAACAAAAAGATTAGGTGATGAAAGATTGGATATCAGATTGGAGGGAGAGTATGGAGGAGGTGAATGTATTCAGATATTTGGGAGTTGACGTGTCAGCGGATGGGTCTATGAAAGATGAGGTGAATCATAGAATTGATGAGGGGAAAAGGGTGAGTGGTGCACTTAGGAGTCTGTGGAGACAAAGAACTTTGTCCTTGGAGGCAAAGAGGGGAATGTATGAGAGTATAGTTTTACCAACGCTCTTATGTGGGTGTGAAGCATGGGTGATGAATGTTGCAGCGAGGAGAAGGCTGGAGGCAGTGGAGATGTCATGTCTGAGGGCAATGTGTGGTGTGAATATAATGCAGAGAATTCGTAGTTTGGAAGTTAGGAGGAGGTGCGGGATTACCAAAACTGTTGTCCAGAGGGCTGAGGAAGGGTTGTTGAGGTGGTTCGGACATGTAGAGAGAATGGAGCGAAACAGAGTGACTTTAAGAGTGTATCAGTCTGTAGTGGAAGGAAGGCGGGGTAGGGGTCGGCCTAGGAAAGGTTGGAGGGAGGGGGTAAAGGAGGTTTTGTGTGCGAGGGGTTTGGACTTCCAGCAGCCATGCGTGAGCGTGTTTGATAGGAGTGAATGGAGACAAATGGTTTTTAATACTTGACGTGCTGTTGGAGTGTGAGCAAAGTAACATTTATGAAGGGGTTCAGGGAAACCGGCAGGCCGGACTTGAGTCCTGGAGATGGGAAGTACAGTGCCTGCACTCTGAAGGAGGGGTGTTAATGTTGCAGTTTAAAAACTGTAGTGTAAAGCACCCTTCTGGCAAGACAGTGATGGAGTGAATGATGGTGAAAGTTTTTCTTTTTCGGGCCACCCTGCCTTGGTGGGAATTGGCCAGTGTGATAATAAAAAAAAAAAATCAGTAGTATTAAGATCTACATTATTTAGTTTATATGTGGCATGGTTATTTACCTGTCCAACATTTAGAACTTTGCATTTGTCAATATTAAACTGCATCTGCCACTTCTCCGACCATTGCATCAGTCTATTCAAATCATCCTGGAGTGCTCTAGTGTCCTCATTCTTCTTCAAGAGGGGCTCCTTGGCGTGGTGAAGAGGCTCTTGGTCTGAGGAATTAGACCTGTCAGTCTCCTTCCCCAGACCGAACCTAATTACCCCCCAATCCCCCCTTCCCTATCCCATCCTCCCCTTTTCCCTTTCCTCCTCCCCCTCCCCACCCCTCCCTTTTGCCCTTCCTCTTTTTGGCCTTTGGGATTTTTCCCACAGGCGTGCTAGTTCCTAGGTAGGGGAAAGGGTACTGGGGTCCATCCCATTCCATTGAGGTTCTTGGCGGTGGCGTAGTTTGCCGTGGAATCTGGATCGCCTGGGGATGTCCCGATCTCTCTCCGGTATCCCGGAGAGTGGCTTTGGGTGTCTTTCGGGTGACGGGTGTCTCTCTGGAAGCCACCTTTCGGATTCCGGGGGTGGTGGCCGAAGGAGGTGTGCTTTGTGGCGGATATCCGGCCGCCCTTTCTTTTGTCCACCGAGGTAGCTTGGCAGATGTGAGGTTGCTATCCCGGACTGCTGGTTTACTGGCATGATGGGTAGGGTATGGCATGGGTTCCATGCTGCATCTACGCTACTTGCGGTGCTGAGGTCCTCTTGGGCGCGGAGGGAAATTTCTGGCCCTTTCATTCCTCCTAGGAACTATCCCTCCCCGGTCCCCCCTTTTTTTTTTATTCTTTTTTTTATTTTTATTTTCTTTTCTTCTTTCTTTTTTTTTTTTCTTAAAAACAAAAAGAAAGAAGTAACCTAACCATGGAGAACCCAGTCTATGAACCTGGTACCCCCGGGCCCCTTCTTGATACCGCACCCCATTCTGACCCCGCCTCATCTTTGGACCACTCTTCGGACACTCCTCATGCCTCTGTACCTCTTGCCGGTACTGTTTCCTCACCCGCTTCAGGTACTGAGGTCTCGACTGACTCCTTTGATTTATCTGACCTCCGCTCTCTTTTGACTATGCTTCCGGCCTCTCCCTCTACGGTGCGGCAATTTTCGAATCGCCGGCCCATTCCACGTCGGACCAAATCTGGTCCCACGCCTAAACGCCAATGACAATTACGTGCTGATGATACTTCTCCACCTTCTCGTTCTTCTCAGAAAAGATCGACACGTCCTGCACTCCCTTTCCACGCTCAGTTTCAGACTGCACAATGGACTAAATTCTTCACTTTACGACCAACTTCCTCTTGTGCCTGTCTTTCCGACCACAGTATTAGCAAGGCACTCCTACGCCATGTTGGTAAAGATATTTCTTTTCATGCTCTTAAGAGCGGTACGCGCATCATCACTGTACAGAATGCTACCCAAGCTCATGATCTTTCTCTTCTTTCCCATATAGATACTGTTCCTGTCACTATTGAAAAACATCATTCCCTCAATTCTTGTAGTGGTACCGTCATTCTGCCCCATACCATAGTTCAACAAAATTTCCAGACATGTGGCAATGACATTCTTGAACAGCTGGAACTCCAAGATCTCCCATCCTTGCAGCACTTATCCGTATTGCATCTATGCCTGTGTCATCATTTGTGGTTGTCTCAGAGTCCCTTAGCGCTTTACAGGCTATACAGAAATTTGATACACCTCACCCCTTAGTCCTCCGTATCCAACTTTGGCTACGCCGCATCTTTACCAAGCATAAAGATATTGTTTTTTGTTGGGTCCCTGGTGATGTTGATGTACAGGGCAATGAACAGGAAGAGACTGCTGTGTGGTCAGCAGTACATGACCTACCAGTTTCATGTAGAGGTATTCCATTTACGGACTATTTTGCTGCAATATCTTCCCACCTTCACACCCGTTGGTAACAACGTTGGTCTACTATGCTCGGTAACAAACTTCAATCTATTAAACCGAGTATAGGTTACTGGCCGTCTTCTTATCACCAGTGTCGAGGTTGGGAGACTACTCTCTCCCGTCTTTGCATTGGCCATACTCGTCTTACTCATGGATATCTCATGGAGAGGCGCCCTGCTCCTCTCCGTGAGAATTGCCAGGCTCCATTATCAGTCAGCCACATTCTGTAGGACTGCCCACTTTATCAACGAGCACGCAGAATTTACCTCCATCGTCGTCTTCGCTCCGCTGCTCTCTCTTTACCTTCCCTTCTCGCTGATGGACCCACCTTTCATCCGGACTCTCTCATTGACTTTTTGACAACCACTGACTTACTTCACAAATTCTGATACCTTCAGCCCTTTCTACCTCAATCTCTTGCTACCCTCTACCCCCGTACTATCCCCTGCCCTGCTGTTTTCTGTAACCTACTGATCATCCCTCCTCCCTTCTGCCGCCTAATACCCTCGCTTCCTTCCCTACCCTGCAGCGCTGTATAGCCCTTGTGGCTTAGCACTTCTTTTTTATTATAATAATAATAATAAATAGTGTCCTCATTAGAATGAATTGGACGGCCTATTTTGGTGTCATCAGCAAATTTGCTTATGTCGCTATTTATTCCCTCATCTATGTCGTTTATGTAGCACTGGCCTCAAAGGACTGAGTTCTCAGTAGGAATACATAATGGATCCTCAAAGGGTTATGTTCCCTCCATTACACATCAAACTAGGGCTAATGAAACAGTTTGTTACAGCTCTTGACAAAGAGTCTGCAGCCTTCAAGTATCTTCAAGACTTCTTTCCCAAGCTATCAAAGAATAAGATGAAGGCTGCCATCTTCAGTGGACCACAAGTCAGGAAAATCAGGGAGTGCTCAGAATTTCCAAGGAAGCTCACAGAGAAGGAAAAGGAAGCCTGGGAGAGTTTTGTTGCTGTAGCACAGGGTCTTCTGGACAACAAGGTTGACAATTATGTGGAACTTGTTGAGACCTTGGTAAAAAGCTATGGTCAGATAATTTCAAGGAGAATATGGGAGCATACTCAGAGGAACAAGGGGAGCGCTTCCACCAAGATATAATGATTTTGAATGCAGATATCAGGGTCTTATAATGAAAACATGATGGGGGACTACATTTGGGGGCTTAAACGGGAAAGTGATTTGTTGCATGCTCGCAAATCTAGAAAAACCACTCATTTTTAACTTTGTAAATATGTTTCAGAAAGTTTAAAATAAAATTGTGTAAATTTTATTTTATGTAAATTTTATTTATTTTATTATATGTTTTTGTTTTACATCCAAAACTAGCAAAAAAAAATATTGAAATTTATCCATTTTTTTGTCAAAAATTCATCCTCTAAGCCACAAAAGCAAAGTTTAAAAGGAATAATGGGCATTTTCTATTGTTTTGCAATAAAAGGAGCTGGAAAATAACACTTGCCAGGAACAAAAATTGTGTTACATAGTGTTATCTTTCTCTTTGCCCACTGTCTTCCTCTATTTTTCCATTCCCTCTCCCTCCATACCCTCTTTATTCTTTGCATTTTCCCTTTCCCTTATTACCCTCCTCCATCTCCCTTACTAATAGGTATCAGTATGTTACCATTAAAGACACAGCATCAACAACACGGCCACTTGATACTGGAGTTCCGCAGGGAAGTGTCCTTGGTCCCCTGCTCTTCCTCATATACATCAATGATCTTCCAAACGTATCCCAACACCTGAAACCCATTCTCTTTGCTGACGACACGACTTATGTCATCTCTCACCCTAATCTTGCCACCCTCAACACCATTGTTAACGAGGAGCTGATCAAAATATCGACTTGGATGACAGCCAATAAACTTACGCTTAACACTGACAAAACCTACTATATTATGTTTGGTAGCAGAGCAGGAGATGCACAAATTAACATTAAGATCGACAATACTCTAATTACCAGACATAATGAGGGCAAATTCCTAGGCCTATACCTTGACAACAACCTGAATTTCAGCACCCATATCCTACACATAACCAAAAAAGTATCCAAAACAGTTGGGATCCTCTCCAAGATATGATACTACGTGCCGCAAAATGGCCTTCTCACACTATACCACTCACTTATTTATCCATACCTCACCTATGCTATTTGTGCTTGGGGATCAACTGCAGCAACACACCTAAAGCCAATAATAACCCAACAAAAAGCTGCAGTAAGAATAATCACTAAATCCCATCCCTGGTAACACACCCCCCCACTCTTCATAGATCTAAACTTACTCCCTGTTCAGTACATCCACACTTACTACTGTGCAATCTACATCTACAGGACCTTAAACTCCAATATCAACCTTGACCTAAAACGCTTTCTTGATAGTTGTGACAGAATCCACAGGCATAACACCAGACACAAACATCTCTACGACATTCCCCATGTCCGACTAAACCTTTACAAAAATTCAATGTATGTCAAAGGCCCTAAAATCTGGAACACCCTACCTGAGAACTCTAGAACTGCAGACACATTCATCGCCTTCAAAACTACCATTAGAAAACATCTTATCTCCCTGATAAATCCCATCAACTAACTACACGAATACCACCTGGTGGTTCACACTTACACTCACTCACCCATTTGACCATAAACAGAAATATTAATCTCAATCTTAAAATAATGAATCCTATGATACTCCAGTACTGAAACTATGTACTGTGCCAAAACAAAAGCATTCACATTGCTAAACTCACAAACTAGTATTTAGTCACTTAGCCATAATATCAACTTACCTCATAATTTGTAATATTTTAAAATAAAGAATTAAACTAAGTCTGCCCGAAATGCCTAGCCATGCTAGGCGTTCTAGTGGTACACTCTGTAATCATTATTTAACTACAAGTAAACCACACAACAACCAAATTCTGTAAATTCAACATTGTAATCTTTATAGAGAATAAACTTTGAATTTGAATTTGAATTTGTCTCACCCTTATTCATGTCCATTCCTTCCCTTACCTTCCTTCCTTTTACTGACCAACCTTACCCCACCTCCCTTCACTACTACTACTACTTTCTTATAAGAATAAAAGAAATGAAGGAATACTGCAGTAGGTCTACTGGCCCATGCTCAGCAGTTCTTTCTTACATTTAACCGTTCCAATTCATATATTTATATGTAACTTATTAAAAGTAGGCCATAGAAGGGATATGTAATGTCACCATAGTTGTTTAACATATTTATAGATGGGGTTGTAAAAGTAACAAATGCTAGGGTGTTGGGGAGAGAGGTGAGATTAAATTATGGGGAATCAAATACAAAATGGGAGTTGACACTGTTACTATTTGCTGATGATACTGTGCTCTTGGGAGATTATAAAGAGAAGTTGCAAAGATTAGTGGATGAGTTTGGGTGTGTAAAGGAAGTTGAAAGGAACATAGATAAGAGTAAGGTGATAAGGGTATCAAACGAGTTAGGTAAATAAAAATTGGATATCACATTGAAGGGAGAGAATATGCAAGAAGTGAATTTGCTTAGATATTTGGGAGTAGATGGGTTCATGAAGGACAAGGCTAGCCATAAGATTGATGAAGGAATGAAGGTGAGTGGTGCACTGAGGTATCTGTGGACACAAAAAAAAGTTATCCGTGGAGGCAAAGAAGGGAATTTACAAGAGTATAGTGGTACCAATACTCTTATATGGGTGTGAAGCATGGGTTGTAAATGCTGCAGCAAAGAGGCTGGAGGCAGTGGAGATGTCGTGTCCAAGGGCAATATGTGGTGTAAATATTATGCAGAGAATTCATAATGTAGAAATTAGGATGTGTGGAGTTGCTAAAAGTATTATTCAGAGGGCTGCAGAGGGGTAGTTCGGTCCTTTAAAGAGGATGGAGCAAAATAGGATGACTTGGAGGGTGTATAAATCTGTAGTGGAAGGGAGGAGGGGCAGGGGTTGTCCTAGGAAAGGATGGAGGGAGGGGGTAAAAGAGGTTTTGTGTACAAGGGGCTTGGACATGCAGCAGGCATGTGTGAGCATATTAGATGGGATTGAATGGAGACAAATGGCTTTTGGGACTTGATGAGCTGTTGAAGTGTGAGCAGCGTAATATTATGTGAAGGGATTCAGGGAAACTGATTAGCTGGACTTGAGTCCCAGAGGTGGGAAGTACAATGCCTGCACTTTAAAGGAGGGTTTTGTGATCTTGGCTGTTTGGAGTGACACCTAAACTGTCATATCTGAGTGCCTCTGCAAAGACAGTAATTATGCATAAATGATGGTGAAAGTGTTTCTTTTTGGGTTGCCCTGCCTTGGTAGGAGATGGCTAACATATTAAAAAAACTTATTCGTGAAGCTACGTAAAGTGTTAGCTTTAATGCTGTTTAGAAGTTTGTTCTGCAAGTCCATTATACAGTATAAATATTTAAAACAATCATGTACATGTCTTTCTAGAATAATTATAATATGAATTGTGTTATATCATTTCAATTGGAACTGCTTTTTCTATTTATGTATTTGCTGCATAATCTCAGATAATATTTTGTGAAACAGGAAAGTTCTGATGGAGCTCACTCTGATGGATTGATGTATTCTGTGTACACCATGAACCCATGTGGATCGTTGCAGTTGGTGAGTCGAGTTCTTAGCAAAAGCACTTCATCCAGGGACTCGGTGGAGGAACCAGTTGAAAGAGCTACAATAAAAATTAATAATATGAAACAGGATGACCGCAGAAGTCAAACTCAGCTACAGTCCCTTACTTTACATGAAGATATTAAATCTTCACAGTGTGAGTTTAATCAGGAGGAGATGGTGGTAGCCCCAGACATTTCAGATTTCCAAGGTAGTGTATAGTCTATTTTAGTTTTGAATACTGTAATTGTGTTTGTTAATTTATCACCTCAATATCTGTGAGATTTTGAAATGTTTCTCCTTTAGCCAGTTTAACCTATCTTTGGTGGAAATGGAAACCTCTATTTTGAACTTCTTTTAGCTTATTCACTTAACAGTTTGTAAAATGTGACAAATAATTATATAGCAAGACTATTCCTACTTAAGCTGAAATAGCAACCATCTTAAATGTTCATTAATTTTGTTGGTAGTAGATTGACATTAAATGGAATAAAAATGTATGAGCAAGACAACATTGATAAAGGGATTTGGGAAAATGGCTAGTTGAACTTTAGTTATGAAGGTAAAAAATACATTAAGCATTTTACCTGCACTTTAAAGGGTAGGTGGTGATGTTGCAGTTTTGAAGGTGCTAAGTATAGTGCTTACACTTTGTAGTTTAGTTGGGTAGGATGTTTCATTTGTGAAGGTAGGAATTAGAGGGCCTCCACCCTGAAGGATAGATGGGTGGGTAGGGATGTTGCATTTCTGGAGGTGGGAAGTACAATGCCTTTACTTTGAAGGATGGGAAATACAATCCCTGCACTCTGAAGACTTGATGTTGATGTAGTTTAAGGGTCATTCAGTGATGGTCAATGTGCTTTCTTCTTTTTGGATCACCCTATATGTGACAAAAGAAAGACTAGTTCAAGAGCAGTATATTTGAGTACAAGTGATGTTAAAAGGCTACCAATAAAATCCTATGCTTGTAATATAAGGTAATCATAAGCTTCAGATATATTAGTAAAATACAGCAGACTTTACCTTGTAATCACCCTATGTCACTTGCAATAGTAGCGAAGCAGCTCGGCCTTGCCCTTGCTCACTCACTAAAAGTTTTTTTTTATGTATGCTTAGAGGATTAATAAGATATAGTCAAGCTT
This sequence comes from Cherax quadricarinatus, assembly GCF_038502225.1. Classification (NCBI taxonomy): domain Eukaryota; kingdom Metazoa; phylum Arthropoda; class Malacostraca; order Decapoda; family Parastacidae; genus Cherax; species Cherax quadricarinatus. The sequence goes on along the minus strand of NC_091378.1, from coordinate 533,165 downwards.
TACTTGTAATCACCACACGTATGACATGAGTGATGGTGAATGTGTTTCCTTTTTTTTGGGTCTCCCTTAGTGGGAGATAACTAGTCTGGTAAAAAAATAAAAAAGTAAATTTTTAAGAAATTTATTTTCTTTGCTCTCCAATCTTAATTTAATGGTATGTGTATATTTTTTTCAGAGAGACCATTATTTAAATCCACTAACAGAAGAGCCAAATCAAGGAAAATATTTGCTTCTCAAGGAAGTCCAACTGGAACAATATTAACTGATGTTGTTAAGGTATATTACTATATGGTTACATTTCTCTACTTTTTTCCCAATTGCATGAATCACACACAAATCACAATTTCATCATCACAAAAAGCATGAAGCAGTCCAAGTATAATCAATTTTCTGTGATTGTTGTAGTAAGTTAATAGATCTGGTTTACAAGAATTTGATAATCAAAAATCTTGTTGTTAATAAAATTTTGTTCTTTAGGTTTATTTATCCACTTTTCTGTATAAAGCTCTTTACAGAAATTTTATTATAACAATTGTCAGTGAGACAAGCATACTTTTAAAGGTTTGTCCATCCCATCTTTTTTTTTTTTTTTTTAAATATCGACAGTAAAGATTGAAAACCAAAACCTTGTCATTGTGGTGGTATAAAAGCCTCCAGATGCAACTTCCCAGCAATTCCCGGAGCAGCTTTTCTTATTTGAACTTAATAAATCTTATTTAAACTTAGTACAAAATCTAACTTACAAGTAAGGGTGCAGGTGGTAATATTTTATGGAATGGCAGAATTAAAAGCCAGGAGGTCACATGATAAGACTAATTAGCAGATGTTTTGGCAGATTTGGTTAATATTGAGAAACAAAATGATTTTATGGGTTGGCAGAATTAAGAATGAATTCTTTATGAACGAAACCCAAAGTTTGGTCATCTCAAAAATCAAGGATATTATCCTAACTCCACAAGACTTTGAAAAGGCAACACAGTAGACCTTCCATTTTCGTCCATCTCTGTTTTCGTTGATTTCAGTTTTCACCGACTTTTCGCCAAAATATTGCCTTCATTTTCGTTGATTTCCTCAGTTTCCGTTGTTGGTAAGGTACATGTCTGAGGGTCTGTGCGCACACAAAGCCTCCCCCACACACATTCTGAGGCCAGTGCCGCATTGTTTGTCGGTGAGTGAACATTATCCTGGGAGGTCATAGTGCCAGTCCTTTGGTAAAGAAAGTGAGGAACATGATAGAATTAAAGAAAGAAATCGTAGCAAAGTACCAAAGTGGAGGAAGAAGAGAGAGGGGAGAATGTGCCGCCTTCAGTGATTCAGTGATTCTACAATATGTATGATACTAAAGCAGCACAAGTTGATAAAGGCTATAGCACCAGCCAGCGATAAAGCGTAGCATTAACAGTGTAGCAAGTAAGTTAAGCGATTAAGGAAGGGGCGAGTGAAATCTACAATTTTTTTTTTTGGTCCAGTTTCAATGAGATTTTGACAGTGGATTAAGCAGCATAAAAAAAAACATATAGGCTGTGTTTGTTTTGACTGTTAGCCTTCAAGTTAGGTTGAAAAAAATAAATTATGCACAATTTCATGGGTCCTAAGACTTTCCTTGTTCTACTAAATTCTGAAGATGTACAGTGTTCTAGTTAACATCAGATGAAAGATAAAGGCTAGATTATTAATGACCCAGGACAGTTTAGCGATAATATCAGTAGAGTCCATAAAAAAAAATGTTGAAGTTAGTTTTTTTGTTTTTGAGGAGGAGGAAAAAATCATTAACAAAAAGCTGTTTACAATATTGCAAATCCTCCCTGGGTGTTTGTAGAACCATCATTCCTCAATAACATCTGCAAAAATCATGACAATCCAATGAATACTTATCGCAGGAGAGGGATTACAATGTCAATAACTTATTACTGAGCTTTTTTATTTTTTTTTTTCGTGTGTGTGACACTCTAGGAAAGTGGCACGCCAACTCTCAGTGTGTTACACCTCTCCAACCTTCTTTACTGCCTGCCGTCTACTGAGGGGCTCACTCGCTGCTCTCCACACTAGCCAGCACAGAAGTTGCCATGTAGAGTATTTACAATGAAATAATCATAATCATAATTTTGGGAGGAAAAAAAAAAAACTGCTAATTGCCAACATATATTTTTGCTGACAGCAAGAACAAAAAAAAAAATACATCTAATGAAAAACATACTTAGAAATATGATAGAAACAAGCTGATTACATCAAAATGTTGCCAGAATTTTGCACTATTTTTCAGTAAGAAAACATTTTCCATAATTTTTCAATTTTAATGTCCTGATCACTGAAAAAAGCCTCGCCCCTCCCTTAATCGATAGAAAAAGGACAGCACGAACCTAACTCCTCCAGTGTTGTTGGAGTTATATTGGGCTACTGACAACACTGCCGCCTCCACCAGCACTATGCACGGCTTATGCTCTCAGTGGCTCTTATACACCCAACAACAAAAACACAATATGAAGTTCAACAAGGAGAAATTTCAACTACTCAGATATGGAAAACTTGAGGAAATTAAAAATTTATCGGGGTATATGATAAATTCTAACCAAACAATAGAGCAAAAAAGTAATGCGAAGGACCTGGGAGTGATAATGTCAGAGGATCTCGCTTTCAAAGACCACAACAATGTATTTACCAATAAAGGTAAAAGTGATTTAAATGTTCATTTATCCATTTCATTAGTGCTTTATATTTCTCATTTTTTTTGTATGTAAAACTATAGCTATTCTCTATAAAATGTATTTTTTGTTAATGTTTTTGCATGTCTGGAACGGATTAATTGGATTTACACTATTTCTTATGGGAAATATTACTTCAGTTATCATACAAATCGGTTTTCAGCGACCTTCTGGAACGGATTAAAGATGAAAACCGGGGTTTCACTGTATTTCCCATATTTCTTTTTTTTCTTTTATCATAGGTTTATACCTGTTAAACCATTCTTTGTTACATCTTTCATTGATGATGGGGGGAGAGGAATAAACTTATTTCAGTTTCATGTATTTTGCAGAACTATTTATTCTGTAACATAAAATCATTGTGATGTTGGGAAGGGATGGTAGGTGGTATAGATGGATACAGTATTTGAAAGGAGTGTAGGGGAGGGGCAATGTTCATAACAAACTTATATCTCAGTTGATGAATTCATGGTAGCTCTAAGAACCTAACACCTGGAATTAACATGTCTAATGTATTTTGCTTAAGCACCTCTACTGAAGTTTACATTTTGATACACAAATAACCTGCACATAGAAGAGAGGAGCTTACGACACCGTTTCGGTCCAACTTTGTAAATAGTCCAAGTCAGACCGAAACGTCATCGTAAGCTCCTCTCTTCTGTGTGCAGGTTATTTGTGTATTGTTCCGGTCACGGTATTGTGCCTTTTTTCGTTATTTATATTTTGATTGTTGTTATTGGTTTGGTAGCCTTTACCCAAAAGCTATCATTAGAGCTACAGTAACACATTCTTTAAACTAAATGATGTGCATTCTGTCTTTTCAGTTGGGGCCTGAGGATCTTTGTAGTGCTACTTGGTGTGGAGTCTGTGAAAAGGAATTTCCATCTGCTGGTAGTCTAAAAGTTCACCTTTCTCGTATGCATAGTCAGGTGAAGTGGTGTCACACATGCACCAAGGTAAGAAAATGATTTCATATTACACAAAGTATAGTATTAGAATTTTTAAATAAAAAATGACACATTGGCAGAGAGCATGCATAGCTCTTTTGTCGGAGGGAAAAGGGGACAATTTTTAATATGTGCATGATGTGTGGGGATGTTGCAGTCTGAGGTTAATTTGAATTATGATGCCAGCACACTTTTGGCCAGACAGGGATTAAATGAATGATGAGATGGTAATCATGCTTTCTTCTTTGGGTCACTCTACTTTAGTGGGAGACAGTCATTGAGGCCGACTTGTTAAAAAAAAAAATACATATATATCCATATACATACATACATATACATGCATACATATACATACATACATATACAGTAGACTGTCATTTAACATGGTAGTTACATTCCTGAAAATGCTGTGTTAGGTAAAATCATGTTAGATGAACTGAAGAACTTATGGGAAAATTAGGGTTACATTCCTGGGAGCCCCGAAAAGGCCAAACGACTTTTTTTTAGACCAAACAGATCTTACAAAAATAAAAGTGAATATGTAATTGTAGTTCATTGTCGTGATATATTACTGCTTAAGACTACAAATGCAATAGAAATAATAGTATTTCTTGCCTTAAATTGTGGGAAATGGTGTTTATGGATGATTGTGGAGAGAGTGGATATACATGTTGTGGCCCTACTGGGCTGAGGTGGATGGTTATTGGTTGTTGACAGAAGTGGATGGTAGAGGTTCTGGTACTGAAGTCGATGGTTGTATTGGAGTGTGCATAAATTCTGTACTGGATCTCTGGGCTCTTTTACCCTGCAATACATTATACAGCTGACAGTAAGGCATCATCAGCTGATCTAGACCCCATTTCAAAGCACTGCTTTTAGATTTTTCAGGGTCCTCTTCAGTGAAAATGTCTGCTAGCTTAGCAGCAGTATGGAACTGCTCACGTAACTGCTGCAATGTTAACTGTTTTTCTTCAAGTTCTTCTTCATCTTCTTCTGTTATCTCCCTCCCTTGTATCTGTGCATTGAGCTCTGCCAACATTTCCTCTGGACTCCTGTCTTCATCATCATCATCTAAGAGCTCATTCACATCATCTTCATTCATATTTTCAAAACCATCACCTAGTAATCTCCTTGCCAGCTGAACAATTTCCTGAACCTGACTCAAGGAAGGGAAAACCCGTGAAAGAATTAACCACAGAAGGCCATAACTTTCCCCAGCCTGCATTTAATGTTGATTGGGGCACTTCATTCCATGCACTTCTAGCATAGCTGATAGCATCTGCAATGTTAAATTTATTCCAGAAGTTTGGTACTGCCAAGTTGGAATCAAGAGTCCATTGATGCAACTAGTTTTTTCATAACTTTTTTTGTGTAGTTACACTTGAATGATTAGTAACTCCCCGATCCAGTGGTTGAATTAGAGATGTTGTATTTGGAGGTAAAAATACAACTTTTACATGTGGGATTACATCCAGCAAAGCTTGTGGATGAGTACAGGAATTATCAAGAATGAATAGAGCCTTGAATGCAAGGTTCTTGCTGTGCAGGTAAAACTTGACTTCAGGAATAAAGTGATGCTTAAACCACTCAACAAATATTTCCTATGTCATCCATGCTGACTGGTTTGACCTCCAAATTACTGGTAAGGTGTTTTTATCTACACCTTTAAGATAAGATAAGATAAGATTTCGTTCGGATTTTTAACCCTGGAGGGTTAGCCACCCAGGATAACCCAAGAAAGTCAGTGCGTCATTGAGGACTGTCTAACTTATTTCCATTGGGGTCCTTAATCTTGTCCCCCAGGATGCGACCCACACCAGTCGACTAACACCCAGGTACCTATTTGCTGCTAGGTGAACAGGACAACAGGTGTAAGGAAACGTGTCGAAATGTTTCCACCCGCCGGGAATCGAACCCGGGCCCTCCGTGTGTGAAGCGGGAGCTTAAGCCACCAGGCCACCGGGCCACGAGGCTTCTTAGAGTGGTAAATAACCATGGGCTTACACTGGAAATCACCTGATGCATTACCGCAAAGGAGCAAGGTAAAGCGATCCTTTACTGTCTTGAAACCTGATGCACTCTTCTCTTGCTGACTGATATAAGTTCGTGTTGGCATTTTTTTCCAAAAAACACTTGTCTCATCAGCATTAAACACTTGATGTGGCTCATAGCCATCCTCAGAAATAATTTCCTGCAATTCAGCAGGGAAATTACTTGCTGCTGTATGATCAGCTGAAGCACTTTCACCAGAAAACTTTATATTATGTAACTTATTATGCAACTTAAAGTTGTGGAACCAGCCTGTGCTAAACACACTTTTTCAGAGCTTCCTTCCTTATCACACACTGCTTTAAACAACTGTAAGGCTTTTTCCTTAATTAAGAGGAAATTAAGTGGTACACCTTTCTTTGTCTTTTATTCAATCCACTCAAGCAACAAGTTTTCTGTTTTATTTACTTGTTGGGACCTACATGTCATTCTTCTCATGAGATGACATCTTGGGTTATTCATTACACAAGCTCGTATATCCACCTCGTTCTTTTTAATTGTATGAACTGATGCTTCATTAAGGCCATAGGCCCTCACTATATCCACCACACGTGAGCCACTCTTAAGCTTATCTAATATCTCAATTTTCTTTGCAATTCCTAGACTTGAATGTTTAAGCCTTTTCTTGTCACTTTCAGCAACACTTGTATGCTTACTGGGTGCCATGATTGCTTGGCAGATTTAACAAATGGCAATGAAAATATGTAGTACAATGAATGTAAATAAACACACCGAGGTTTCTGAGTATTGTCCTACACGTGTATGAGCCGGACTGGAGGCTGGGAGTGTGGTGTGGGTGGTGGGGGGATGGCGGTAGGCCTCCCCATTGACTCAATGGTGTAACCCACCGCGGGCGACCGCATGCTCAAAATTTTTTCCCCTCCCGAGAATTGTGTTAAATTGATTTTACGACGTGTACTGCCCAGGGAGGTACTACCGTCCTACCAAGTGAGTGTAAAATGAAAGCCTGTACACCCTCTCCTCACTTAGCGACGTACTCATTTACGGACGGCTCGAACTTACGACGAGCTCTATGGCCAGTCTGCATACCTAAATAATGTATATTACAGGTGATTTCCCTTATTCTGTTTAATACAGGTCGGCCATCACTAATCCGGCATCATTGGGACCTGTAGTGTGCCGGATTACAGAGTGGTTAGGCTAGAATACACTTAATTAACCTATCAATAGAGACTCTTTCTGCTACATATTCCTCATTTTCATCACTGCTTTCTCCTCCACTGGCTTGCTACTGTGGATTTACAACCATCTGCACAATTTCTGAGTCAGTATAATGATGAAATTTGAGTCAGTATAATGATGAAATTTGAAATTATGCTAGCCACAATTAATGTCGGATTACTGATGGATCCGGATAACTGATTGCCGGATTAGTGATGGCCGACCTGTATAATATACAGTACACTACTGTATAAACATTCAAAAATATGCCAGAAATGTTACAAATGGTGCAAAGGTAACATTAAATGAATATCAAAGATGGTTGACACAAACCCACCACCATTACAGTATGCTCCTCACTGAGCAACAAATTCGTTTACTGACGTGTTTTTAGGAAAAGAACTACGTCGTTAAGTGAGGAGAGGCTGTAATTGTTTTACATGATGGTAGGATTGCTGGTGTCTTTTTTCCATCTCGTAAACAATCAAAATTTCAGGTACATCTTGCTACTTCTACTTACACTTAGGTCACACTACACATGCATGTACAAGCATATATGTACAAACCCCTCTGGGTTTTCTTGTATTTTCTTATTACTTCTTGTTCTTGTTTATTTCCTCTTATCTCCATGGGAAGTAGAACAGAATTCTTCCTCCGTAAGCCATGCATGTTGTAAGAGGCGCCTAAATTGCCAGGAGCTAGGGGCTAGTAACCCCTTCTCCTGTATGCATTACTAAAGTTAAAATATGAAACTTTTGTTTTTCTTTTTGGGCCGCCTGCCTCGGTGGGATACGGCCGGTTTGTTGAAAGAAGAAGAAATACAGTGGACCCCCGGCTTACGATATTATTTCATTCCAGAAGTATGTTCAGGTGCCATTACTGAACGAATTTGCTCCCATAAGGAATATTGTGAATTAGATTAGTCCATTTCAGACCCCCAAACATACACGTACAAACGCATTTACATAAATACACTTACATAATTGGTCGCATTGGGAGCTGATCGTAAACCAGGGGTCCACTGTATTTATATACATACATACTGTACATACTTTTTTTTTTCTAGACAATAGATTCCGAGGAAGAGATGTGTGATCACGTTCGTGAATGCCATGGAGACCTACCCTTTATCTGTCTTATATGTGGTCAGAGCCTAAGAACGAATGCTGCCTTCCAGAGGCATAAGGACATTCACAAGGGGCTGCGTGGAAGTGCTTGTGAGGTAAGTTACATTTTCCAAAGCTGTATACTTTATTATTATTATTTTTTTTTTTCCTTATTGGCCATCTTTCAGTGAGGTAGTATGGCCCAAAAAAAACAACACATTCACTATCATTACTTCAATTATTGTCTTGCCTGAAATGTACTAACATTGCAATTCAGATGACTTGTTGGCTGCAACATCCCTACCCTTCCTTCACAATGCAGGCACTGCCCTTTCCATCTCCAAGATGCAAGTCCAACTGACTGGTTTCCCTTTCTTGAATGTTACCTTGCTTACATTCAGAGCCCATGCCTCACACCCATATAAAAGTTTTGGTACCACTTTACTCTTAATCACAGAATGGGTGGAGTTTGAACCCATGAGAAGTGGGGCCCATGCTAACCTCCCTATGTATAGAAATATACCTAGTTGGGTGATTCTTATTAGAGCCAACTGGCCAAGTATTAACACACTGGCCCATGAGTTTTAGGACTCACTTGCCCTGGGTTCAAACCCCACCTGTTTGTGATTTGTTTGCAATCATTACAATTTTGTGAGTCACTGTACTCTGTTAACCTTCCCCATTTTGCCTCCCTAGGAAATTTTCTTTCTTTCCATAGATGCCTTAACACACCTTTTTCCTCTTACCTAGGTTCACCTCAGCTTTTATGGATCCTTCTGCTGATATGTTCACTCCCAAATATCTGAATACAATCAATTCCTTCATACTCCCTCCAATATGATATCTAATCTTTTATTGACCAGACTTTTTGGTACTCTCATCACCTTACTTTTTGTCTATGTTCACTTTTAATTTCCTTGTTTTACATACTCTCCCAGATTCATTCAGTAACCTTTGCAACATATCCTCAAAATCTCCCAAAGGAATTTTGTCATTGGCAAAAATCAGTTATGATACTTCATACTTCCTATTGGATTCATTATATTATCATTTTTATGTCATACCTCTCCATAATACCCTGGCATTCACTTTTGTTAATATTCTATCTATAAATATGTTCAACAACCAAAGTGACATTACACATTCTTATCTAAGCCCTACTTTCACTGGAAAATACTCCCCTCCCCCTCCCCCCTTCTATATCCACTAACCTTAGATTCACTCTCCAAGTGAAAACTCTTTACCACTTTTTGTAACCAACAATTTATTCCATACGTTTGCAACATCTGTAACATTGCTACCCTCTGTACCCTATTATGTGACTTTTATAAATCCATAAATGCAGCATTCAGCTCTATACCCTTATCTAAGTAATGCTAACTTGAAAACTTAAATGTAGACATTTGATCTATCCATCCCCCACCCTTCCTAAATATTTGTTGATCCTCTGCAATCCTGCTTTCTGTCTTGCCCATAACTTTTTCAATAATAATTCTACCATGCTAGTAGGATGGTAGACAGCAGCCACCCAGGGAGGTACCACCATCCTGCCAAGTGAGTGTGAAATGGAAACCTGTAATTGTTGTACATGATAATAGGATTGCTGGTGTCTTTTTATTTATGTCTCATAAACACGTGGGATACTAAGTATATCTAGCTGCTTCTACTTGCACTTAGGTCACACTACACATGCATGTATACCCATATATATACATACAGTGGAACCCCAGATTTCGAACTTAATCCATTCCAGAAGGTCGTTCTAAATCTGAAAAGTACGAAAACCGAAGTAATGTTTCCCATAAGAAATAATGTAAATACAATCAATCTGTTCCAGACACTGTGTGTAAAGGTAGAAAGTTCAAAGTGAACATAGAAAAGAGTAAGGTGATGAGGGTATCAAATGATTTAGATAAAGAAAAATTGGATATCAAATTGGGGAGGAGGAGTATGGAAGAAGTGAATGTTTTCAGATACTTGGGAGTTGACGTGTCAGCGGATGGATTTATGAAGGATGAGGTGAATCATAGAATTGATGAGGGAAAAAAGGTGAGTGGTGCGTTGAGGTATATGTGGAGTCAAAAAACGTTATCTATGGAGGCAAAGAAGGGAATGTATGAAAGTATCTTAGTACCAACACTCTTATATGGATGTGAAGCTTGGGTGGTAAATGCAGCAGCGAGGAGACGGTTGGAGGCAGTGGAGATGTCCTGTCTAAGGGCAATGTGTGGTGTAAATATTATGCAGAAAATTCGGAGTGTGGAAATTAGGAGAAGGTGTGGAGTTAATAAAAGCATTAGTCAGAGGGCAGAAGAGGGGTTGTTGAGGTGGTTTGGTCATTTAGAGAGAATGGATCAAAGTAGAATGACATGGAAAGCATATAAATCTATAGGGGAAGGAAAGAGGGGTAGGGGTCGTCCTCGAAAGGGTTGGAAAGAGGGGGTAAAGGAGGTTTTGTGGGTGAGGGGCTTGGACTTCCAGCAAGCGTGCATGAGCGTGTTAGATAGGAGTGAATGGAGACGAATGATACTTGGGACCTGACGATCTGTTGGAGTGTGAGCAGGGTAATATTTAGTGAAGGGATTCAGGGAAACCGGTTATTTTCATATAGTCGGACTTGAGTCCTGGAAATGGGAAGTACAATGCCTGCACTTTAAAGGAGGGGTTTGGGATATTGGCAGTTTGGAGGGATATGTTGTGTATCTCTATACGTATATGCTTCTAAACTGTTATATTCTGAGCACCTCTGCAAAAGCAGTGATAATGTGTGAGTGTGGTGAAAGTGTTGAATGATGATGAAAGTATTTTCTTTTTGGGGATTTTCTTTCTTTTTTGTGGGTCACCCTGCCTCGGTGGGAGACGACCGACTTGTTGAAAAAAAAAAAAAAAAAAAAAATAAATATTACATACATTTATTGAAGACTCTTGTTGGCCCTTCCCTGTGGTCCTCCACCAACTCTTCCATATCCTGGCCACTCACATCCAACCCCATGGACTTCCCCAAAGACACAGTACATTCCACAACAGGCATAGGGTCGACAGGGTCAGCCTCATACCCTTCAAAATCTTTGTCAAGGACACATTCTGGCCACAGTTTTCTCCAAGCAGAGTTCAAAGTCCTGGGAGTCACTTCCTGCCAAGCCTTACCTATAAGGTTTATGCAGTTCTATTGTGTCTCAGTTTCTTTACCACTAGGAACTTTCTTTGGGGCCATGGTGGCTTATTTCTCAATCACAATCAGTAAACAAGCACAAAAATTGCAAAATGTTTCGGATGAATGCTCACTCAAGCAGTGACAAAGCCAGACTTACGGCATTCCCCAGGCGGGTGGACAAGTATGATACATGCAATTCTCAGGACAGGGTCCAAAATTAGAAGTAAAATTTCGCACAAAAAAGTGCCTGAAATCTGAAAAGTCCAATATCCGGTGGGTGCAAAATCTGGGGTTCCACTGTACCTCTCTGGGTTTTTTCTATATTCTTAATAGTTCTTGTTTATTTCCACTTATCTCCATGGGGAAGTGGAACAGAATTCTTCCTCTGTAAGCTATGCGTGTTGTAAAAGGCAACTGAAATGCCAGAAGCAAGGGGCTAGTAACCTCTTCTCCTGTATACATAATTTAATAAGAGAAACTTTTGTTTTCCTTTTCAGGTCACCCTGCTTTGGTGGGATATGACCGGTTCATTGAAAAAAAAAATTCTACCATACACTTTTCCTGGTATACACAATAAGCTTATTTCCCTGTAATTCTTGCATTCAATCTTGTCCTCTTTTCCCTTATGCAGAGAAAATGTTCATGTCTCTGCCAATCTTTAGGTGGCTTACCTTCTTTCATGCACATATAAAACAAATACTCCAGTCACTCCAACATTATATCTACACCTATATTTAACATCTTCATATTAATCCCATCTGTCCCAGTTGCTTTACCCCTTTTCATTCTGTCAATTGCTTAACGCACTCCATGTTTACCTCTCACTATTCCTTATTCCCATGAGATGTAATTCCTCTCTGCTCAACACATGAAATCACCACCTAGTACCTTTCATCATCAACATGCAGCAACTTTTCAAAATATTCTCTCCATCATTCAACCACCTCCACCTTCCCATCCAATATCTTCCATCTTCAACTGTCAAATCCATTTGCTCCCTAGGCTTCGTCACTTTATTGATGTCTCCAAAACTGTCAATCATTCTTAGGAAAATTTTGTGACATTGGCAGCCAGTTTCTTGTTTCTCCTTTTACACTCCTTCACCATGCTTATCCCCTCTCTTTTCCTCTTCATATACCCTGCTGTCCATGTATTATTTTGACACTATAGAAACCTTTCATAAGCTAACTTTTCTCCCTTATGACCCTCTTTACCTCATTACAATCACTTTTCTTCCAGCCAGTTCCCACGCTCTTATACCCTCAGACTTCTGCACTCTCTCTAGCACTGCATTCTTGAACCCTTTGAGGGTCCATCTTGCTCATTCTACGGCTTTGAAACCTGGGTCCAAACCGTAGTTCTACACCATGAGCTCAGCTCATTCAGATAATTTTATTTATTATTTTATTATCACACTGGTCGATTCCCACCAAGGCAGGGTGGCCCGAAAAAGAAAAACTTTCACCATCATTCACTCCATCACTGTCTTGCCAGAAGGGTGCTTTACACTAGAGTTTTTAAACTGCAACATTAACACCCCTCCTTCAGAGTGCAGGCACTGTACTTCCCATCTCCAGGACTCAAGTCCGGCCTGCCGGTTTCCCTGAATCCCTTCATAAATGTTACTTTGCTCACACTCCAACAGCACGTCAAGTATTAAAAACCATTTGTCTCCATTCACTCCTATCAAACACGCTCACGCATGCCTGCTGGAAGTCCAAGCCCCTCGCACACGAAACCTCCTTTACCCCCTCCCTCCAACCTTTCCTAGGCCGACCCCTACCCCGCCTTCTTTCCACTACAGACTGATACACTCTTGAAGTCATTCTGTTTCGCTCCATTCTCTCTACATGTCCGAACCACCTCAACAACCCTTCCTCAGCCCTCTGGACAACAGTTTTGGTAATCCCGCACCTCCTCCTAACTTCCAAACTACGAATTCTCTGCATTATATTCACACCACACATTGCCCTCAGACATGACATCTCCACTGCCTCCAGCCTTCTCCTCGCTGCAACATTCATCACCCACGCTTCACACCCATATAAGAGCGTTGGTAAAACTATACTCTCATACATTCCCCTCTTTGCCTCCAAGGACAAAGTTCTTTGTCTCCACAGACTCCTAAGTGCACCACTCACTCTTTTTCCCTCATCAATTCTATGATTCACCTCATCTTTCATAGACCCATCCGCTGACACGTCCACTCCCAAATATCTGAATACGTTCACCTCCTCCATACTCTCTCCCTCCAATCTGATATCCAATCTTTCATCACTTAATCTTTTTGTTATCCTCATAACCTTACTCTTTCCTGTATTCACCTTTAATTTTCTTCTTTTGCACACCCTACCAAATTCATCCACCAATCTCTGCATCTTCTCTTCAGAATCTCCCAAGAGCACAGTGTCATCAGCAAAGAGCAGCTGTGACAACTCCCACTTTGTGTGTGATTCTTTATCTTTTAACTCCACGCCTCTTGCCAAGACCCTCGCATTTACTTCTCTTACAACCCCATCTATAAATATATTAACCACGGTGACATCACACATCCTTGTCTAAGGCCTACTTTTACTGGGAAAAAATTTCCCTCTTTCCTACATACTCTAACTTGAGCCTCACTTTCCTCGTAAAAACTCTTCACTGCTTTCAGTAACCTACCTCCTACACCATACACTTGCAACATCTGCCACATTTCCCCCCTATCCACCCTGTCATATGCCTTTTCCAAATCCATAAATGCCACAAAGACCTCTTTAGTCTTATCTAAATACTGTTCACTTATATGTTTCACTGTAAACACCTGGTCCACACACCCCCTACCTTTCCTAAAGCCTCCTTGTTCATCTGCTATCCTATTCTCCGTCTTACTCTTAATTCTTTCAATTATAACTCTACCATACACTTTACCAGGTATACTCAACAGACTTATCCCCCTATAATTTTTGCACTCTCTTTTATCCCCTTTGCCTTTATACAAAGGAACTATGCATGCTCTCTGCCAATCCCTAGGTACCTTACCCTCTTCCATACATTTATTAAATAATTGCACCAACCACTCCAAAACTATATCCCCACCTGCTTTTAACATTTCTATCTTTATCCCATCAATCCCGGCTGCCTTACCCCCTTTCATTTTACCTACTGCCTCACGAACTTCCCCCACACTCACAACTGGCTCTTCCTCACTCCTACAAGATGTTATTCCTCCTTGCCCTATACACGAAATCACAGCTTCCCTATCTTCATCAACATTTAACAATTCCTCAAAATATTCCCTCCATCTTCCCAATACCTCTAACTCTCCATTTAATAACTCTCCTCTCCTATTTTTAACTGACAAATCCATTTGTTCTCTAGGCTTTCTTAACTTGTTAATCTCACTCCAAAACTTTTTCTTGTTTTCAACAAAATTTGTTGATAACATCTCACCCACTCTCTCATTTGCTCTCTTTTTACATTGCTTCACCACTCTCTTAACCTCTCTCTTTTTCTCCATATACTCTTCCCTCCTTGCATCACTTCTACTTTGTAAAAACTTCTCATATGCTAACTTTTTCTCCCTTACTACTCTCTCTACATCATCATTCCACCAATCGCTCCTCTTTCCTCCTGCACCCACTTTCCTGTAACCACAAACTTCTGCTGAACACTCTAACACTACATTTTTAAACCTACCCCATACCTCTTCGACCCCATTGCCTATGCTCTCATTAGCCCATCTGTCCTCCAATAGCTGTTTATATCTTACCCTAACTGCCTCCTCTTTTAGTTTATAAACCACCTCTCTCTTCCCTGATGCTTCTATTCTCCTTGTATCCCATCTACCTTTTACTCTCAGTGTAGCTACAACTAGAAAGTGATCTGATATATCTGTGGCCCCTCTATAAACATGTACATCCTGAAGTCTACTCAACAGTCTTTTATCTACCAATACATAATCCAACAAACTACTGTCATTTCGCCCTACATCATATCTTGTATACTTATTTATCCTCTTTTTCTTAAAATATGTATTACCTATAACTAAACCCCTTTCTATACAAAGTTCAATCAAAGGGCTCCCATTATCATTTACACCTGGCACCCCAAACTTACCTACCGCACCCTCTCTAAAAGTTTCTCCTACTTTAGCATTCAGGTCCCCTACCACAATTACTCTCTCACTTGGTTCAAAGGCTCCTATACATTCACTTAACATCTCCCAAAATCTCTCTCCTCTGCATTCCTCTCTTCTCCAGGTGCATACACGCTTATTATGACCCACTTCTCGCATCCAACCTTTACTTTAATCCACATAATTCTTGAATTTACACATTCATATTCTCTTTTCTCCTTCCTTAACTGATCATTTAACATTACTGCTACCCCTTCCTTTCTCTAACTCTCTCAGATACTCCAGATTTAATCCCATTTATTTCCCCCCACTGAAACTCTCCTACCCCCTTCAGCTTTGTTTCGCTTAGGGCCAGGACATCCAACTTCTTTTCATTCATAACATCAGCAATCATCTGTTTCTTGTCATCCGCACTACATCCATGCACATTTAAGCATCCCAGTTTTATAAAGTTTTTCTTCAATAATCTGAGTGGTAAATTTGGGACTAGATATGAGAGAATGCATCTATGTGGTAAGTGTGCACCTTATAAAACAAATCCTGCAGCATGCAGTGCATGAGAAAAAACAAGACCGTGTTTTTGTATTAAAACAGCAAATTTGTGGTGTATTTTCATATGTTTTTTATGGTTGTGTTTGTGGTTTCTTGGTCTCATTTGATAGAATGGTAGATATATTACAGAAATAGAGATGCTTTTGATTGGATTTAGTACTGAAAATGGCTTGAAACTGAGCTCAGAGTAGCGGAAATGTTCAATTTTTGCCAATGTTCAAGAGTAAACAAATGACGTCACACGTCCAATACACATCAACTGGTGGGTCTGATATACATACGTTCACGAATGCGCTGATATTATTTATAAAATTATTACAATATTGCATAGCAGTAAATCTTTTATTTTTTGGTGCGAATAAAAAGTCAAAATGGATTTCATTTGTAAAGCCTGGAAACATAACTAATATACAGAGGAAATGTTATTTTAGTGCCAGGAATGCCTGCATTGTTTATTCTGGACCCTATTTTGAAATTGGAATATTTTGAACTTTGTGTGAAATTGGCCAAATTACCAATTTCCAGTCACTTTATTGGGTAGTTGATTATTATTATTATTATTATAATCAAGGGGGAAGCGCAAAACCCGGAGGATTATACAGCGCCTGGGGGAGGATGTGGAAGGCATTCAGGCTTAATTCGGGGAACTGGAGCACAGATCCAATTCCCTAAATCAAGAGCCCCTCACCAACATCAAGGAACCTTCCTTGAGGGGATTGGGTAGTTGAAATAGTTGCTTGGGTGATTTCTTGTGCTCAGTTGATAAAATAGAAGTAATGCTAGTGAAATAGTTAAGAATTTGGTCGACTGGAATAATGTAATTGGCCTAAAATGGGAGTCAAAGTAGGCAAAATCGTTAATGCGTAAATATTGCTGACACAGCAAAATTCACGAGTGTAATTTCATCAATTTTCCATCAAATTTTGTACTTTTTGTTTTATTACCTTCAGAAAAAGATTCTCTACCACTTCATAAGAAAAAATAAAAAAAAATAATGAAAACCCTGTGGACAAGTTTCAGATCGGGGGTCTGGACCATGAAAGGGTTAAGCTACCCCATACTTCTTCAACCCCCTCCTTACCACCTGTACTCTTTGTAGCCCACCTTTCTCCCAGTAATTGCTTATATATTCCCCTGTCTCCTTTAATTCATTAACTTCTATTTCTTTTTTTTTTTTTTTTTACACAGGGTTTGACAAGGTTAAGGATCCCTAGCTTTATTGACAAACTATTTACAGGTTAAGGATTCCTAACTTTATTGGCAAGCTAAGAGCTATTACCTACATCAGCTCATTTGAAAGCATTTATATTGTTATGAGACATACAAGTAGGGAACAGGATGAAGTTGGAGCCATCTGTGGGCCAGCATTTTCATGTGATCAACTGACTTTATCTCGTTGACATCATCATTATGCTGTACGAATGTGTTCCATACTCGAGTCATCCTGGGTACAGTGGTCCCTCGCTTTTCGTAGTTCTCGGCAATCGTAAATTTCGCCAATCATAGGGGTATTTTCATACAAACATGGACTCGCTTTTCATAGGTTGACTCACGAATAGTAGTTCGTCCGGGACACGTACGCACGGTGTGAGCCAAGGCGGCCTCCCTACCCAGCCAGTCTGGCATTGTTTACCAGAGAGTGAAGGTCCCCTCAAGTGCTCTTACGAAATATTTCATAATATTTCACTCATTTTAGTGCTTGCAATTACTAAATAAGCTACCATGGCTCCAAAGAAAGCTCCTAGTGCCAAGCCTGTGGTAAAGAAGGTGAGAAATATGTACAGTGACAAAGTCTTGGGCCATTTTAGGGAAGTGTTAAAGAGACGCCAGAAACAGAGCTCTCTCCTTCTGGCTCTCTCCACAGTTACTTTGCGAGACAGGACTAGAGTGACCCTCAAGGTGGTCCTAGTGGCATTAAGAAACAGGGAAGAGAAGCAACCCCAGAGAAGCAATTGGTACCTGAGGTGTTGCTGGAAGGGGATTCCCCTTCCAAACTGTAAACAATCCAATCTCTCTCCTCCTCCAGTCTCCCATACACTAAGAAGAATCTTCAATAAAGGTAAGTGTTATGCTGTTAATGTTTCATTCATCATTTCCCATTGTATTGTTTATGTACTATATGTATATTTCATGTAAAAAATTTTTTTGTTTTAATACTTCTGAGTTTCAGGAACAGATTAATTGTATTTACATTATTTCTTATGGGGAAAATGGATTCGCGAATCGTAAATTTCGTTTATAGTAGCTCCTCCAGGAACGGATTAATTATGAAAAACGAGGGACCACTGTATATATAATCTCAGATGGAGTGATGTTCTGGAGAAGGGTACAGCCAGAGTGAAGTTGCTGCTTTCTGCCAGTCTTGTGGCATAAAAGCTTGTTTCACGCTGTCCTCGAAGTGGATCCAAGTGTGGTACTTTGACAATATTGGCCTTGTACATAACAGTAAGGCCACACACATCCCTCCTATGTTGAAGGCTCTGCTGAAATGACAGATTTATCCAGGATGGGTCCAGGCGAGAGATGAGACGTCTTGCTCTGTTCTCTACTCTGTCAAGCAGTCGCAGATGAGAGGGAGGGCAGGCAAACCAAGAAAGTGGAGCATACTCAAGGTGTGAGCGTACTTGTGTCTCGTACAGAATCTTGCAACCCCTACTGTCAAGCAGATGTGAGATACGGCGAAGTGCTGTAAGCTTCCTGGCTGCCTTGTTTGCAAGATTTACAACATGTTTCTTCATGGTTAGTTTGGAGTCAAATTTCACCCCAAGGATATCAACTTCTTCTCCAGGTGCCAACACCCTCCCATTCATCCTTACTACTGCACCAGCATTACCATCATGGTGCCTAGAGACGATCCTCATTTGCATTTTCTCAGGTGCAAATGTTACTTGCCATCTATTTCCCCAAGCTGATATAGCTCTCAGCTGGTGAGTGATGTAGCTTAGAGCAGCTGGCATTTCTTCTCTTGGATAAGTGAATGTCAGTGTACAGTCGTCTGCATATGCATGTGATTCTGGGATAAGATGAAGAAGGTCGTTGAAGTAGACATTCCATAACAATGGTCCCAGTATGCTTCCATGTGGAACACTTGCCCCAATAGGATGTCTTGCTGATTCCATTCCATTGAAAACTACACTTAGAGATCTACCATGAAGGTAATCACTGAGGAGACATAACGTAGAGCCTGCAATTCCCAGTGCTTGAAGTTTTGCTAAGAGGCCCTGGTTCCACACCCGGTCGAAAGCGCTAGCAATGTCCAGTGCTACCACACAGCTGACTTTGGATTCATCCAGTGACTGGTGCCACTTAGTGGAGAGGTTTAACAACAGATCAGCAGCAGAGTAACCTTTCCTGAAGCCATATTGACGATCACAAAAAACTCTGTCATTTGTCTTGAGATTATTGTCTCAAGGAGCGTGCCAGTGATTGACAGGAGTGACACTGGTCTGTAGTTGCTGATTTCTGCTCTGCTCTTCTTTTTGTGAACAGGGACTACATTTGCCTCTTTCCATAGAGGGCCATTTCCACTGTACTAGGCAGTGCTGAAAGATGCGAGTTAGAGTTGCTGCTAGCTGGTCTGCACATCTCAGCAATCTTGGGCTCAACTTGTCTGGGCCCACAGCCTTTTCTTGGTCAAGCGATTTAAGAAGGAAATGCACCTCCTCCTGCCTTATTGTCACCACTGACAGCCATTCTGATGCCATTCTCCTTGTACACTATCTACCTCTTTCTGTAGCTACTACTAAATAGTGATCCAACATATCTGTTGCTCCTATACAAACATGCAAATCCAGGAGTCTGCCCATTAACCTTTCATTTACTAATTCATAGTCTTTATTGCTATCATTGTGCCTTATATCATATCTTATATACGTACTTATTTATTCTCTTCTCTTTCTTAAAATAAGTAGAATATTACCAATTAACAAACCCCTTCTGTACACAATTGAGTTAAAGGCCTCCATTATAAGTTACTACTAGCAAATCAAATTTACTTACTACACCATCTATAACAGACTCTCCACTTTAGTATTCAATTCCCCCACAATAATTACTCTCACTTTTCTTAAAACTCTGTAAAGGTTTTTTTTCCACCCCACCCCCTCCCAAAATCTCTCCACTATACAACTCTTGCCCCTCCCCCCAGGTGCATAAATGCCTGCTATAACCCACGTCTCACATCCCTCTTTAATTCTAACCCACATAACTCTTGAAATTATTTATCTTATCCTCCTCTTTTTCTTTCTCATTTAACATTACTGCAAGCCTTCTTTAGCTCTGCTTCCCTCATGTACACCCAAATTACTCTCATTTACTCCTCATATTTAATATTCTTCCACCCCCTTTTAGCTTTATTTTGCCAGGTGGTAGGATATTCAACTCCTTTTCATTTTTCCTATCATTTGTAATGCACCAACACATTCAAACAACCCAACTTCAAAGTTTCCTTCTTCATCTTTTAATTCATATAAAAGAAAGGGTTACTAGCTCAGCATTGTAGCTTTACAGAGGAAAAAAATCTAACTAACTACTCCATGGAAATGGAAGGAAACACTACAAGGACAAAAACTATTAAAAAATTTGAAGGAAACTCAAATAAGTGTTTATACAGACATATACATGCTCAGTCACATGCATGTAGTATATAATGCATGTAAATTGAAGTAGCAAGATTTACCTGTCAATTTACATGTTTGTGAGAAAGAAAGAAATGAGACCATCAGTCCTGCTAGAGAGTAAAACAATTAACATGTTTCTCTTTCATACACCTATGGCAGGATTATAGTACCTATGTTCTCTAGCCTAATAACACATGCAAGGTGAAATAATTTTTCACTAGACATACATGCAGCTATTTTTAATATCTCTGATACCTGTATACTTGAAACAACTTTCTTTGCATTAAGAGTTAAAATTAGAACTTGAAATATAGTAATTAATTGTGTAAGAGATAACAGTGTGGTATATAATTTGTAAACTTGACACAATTTTATATTTTTTTTAGATTTGTGGGCAAACGTTTTCTCGGACAGAATATTACCGTGAACACAAAAGAATTCACACAGGAGAAAAACCATACGAGTGTGAGATATGCAAGAAAACCTTTAGTAGATCAAGCAACTTATACACTCATATGAGAGTAAGTAATATATCTGTGGATATTGTATACTTTGTGCTGCTGTTTTCTTTCTCTTTGTGGCATTAATATATCTTGCATACTTTTAATCATCTTACCTATTTTTTGTTTTTCATATAAGGAAAATATTCATTGATGTGATATAAGGAAGAGGAGGAGGTAAAGAAAGAATTGTAAGAAGGGTTTAGAAAGAAAAATCCTTCTTTAAGGCAGAATTCTTTATAAGGTGGAAGATTGCAGTTTTCTGTAATGTGTTGAGCCACACTGGCTGAGCTACCAACATCAAGGTAGGCAGTAATAAATAAATAAAACAAGTGCTACAGGGGGAATAACTTTAATAATAATGACAATTCTTTTTAACTCACAGCTCAGATGACCCTTCGAACTGCAACATCCCATACCTCCTTTGGAGTGTAGGCACTGTACACCTCAAGGACTCAAATACAGCTAACTGGTTTACCCTGAATCTCTCCATAAATGTTCCTTTGTTTACTTCCAAATATCTAAACACATTCATGTCCTTGTTTAGCTAGTGTAACTTGTGTCATTCTTTTCAGGTCACAACCTGGTATCTTGCCTCATTGTTTCTAATTGTGCAAATTGATGCCTAATTCAGGCCATATGCTCATGCCATCTCTATCACATATGAACCACTTTTAAGCTTATTTAACATCTCAATTTTCTTCAAAACCAAGACTTTCATGCTTGTGCTTCTTTGCACATCTAGGATCATTCACATTCCTTTAATCACTGTTTTGAACACTATGTTCTTAACCCCTTAACTGTCCAAATGTAGATCGTTTTATTTTTCCTGCCTCCAATTTTGGCATGATTCATCAGATGCCTGGTCAGTATAGAATGGGTCTTAACACTTGGTGTGTACAGTATTAAAAAAATCTGGGACCACTTATTACCTTGTGGGAGCACCAGTTCAATTGAGCACCAGCTAGAGCAAACAGTGTGGCAAACACCAGAGATTCACTGATGTCATGTCGTATTAGCACTCCCCTTTTAAGAGGAAAGCGATGTTGACTCCGAGTTTAGTAGCTTTGAGATGGAAGTGGCCATAAGTGGCTGAAGAAATATCAGAAACCTTGATAATAACACGTCCATCATTTGTGCAACATCCTTTCAATTTTGATACCACTGGTAGTGTCATCCTGCCAGAATGTCCTATAACCTATGCCCTAAGTAAAGAGAAACAAACCTGGAACGTGTGTAATATGTGTTCGACAGACTGGCTGGCTGATTGACTTTGGCTGTCTCTATCTCCATCTGTCTGTCTATCTGTCTCTATCTCTGTCTCACAGGTACACATAAATACAGTTATACATAGTGTAAATTACCTAGGATAACCCAAAATGTCCAGACAAAGTGCTATATTGTGCTTGTAGATATAAGGCATAATATATAATAAGCATGACTGGCAAGTAACACACATTTTCACTTGTTCAGGAATCAGATGTAATGATTCTGCATCGTGTGTAATACCTGTTCATGAGCAGTGCTCTGAGACAGAAAGAGAGACTAGCAGAAGAGACAGGAAGACAGATAAACAGAGACAGAGCTAGAAAAAGAGACAGACATGTTTATGCATAACAGTAAAAACAAATAAAGCCAAGGCAATGCACAATCATCAAATGTCACTCCACTGCTGCATTGTCAGCAGTGGAGTGACACTTGTTTTACATCATGCTTCAAGGAGTTTCATATATACTCCAGCATGTCTAAAACATTGCTAGGACCTATAAATACTTTGTATATATTTCTAGACAATAGTATGTGACCAAGGCAGGTGAAAATATTCACCTGTCAGTGTGCTTGTGACTATTTGAGTACTATTTCATTACCTAATATTAGTATCAGAAGACTGGCTATGAAATCAAAAGAACTACTACAAATTGTAATTTTTTTTTTTATTAGCACACTGGCCGATTCCCACCAAGGCAGGGTGGCCCAAAAAAGAAAAACTTTCACCATCATTCACTCCATCACTGTCTTGCCAGAAGGGTGCTTTACACTACAGTTTTTAAACTGCAACATTAACACCCCTCCTTCAGAGTGCAGGCACTGTACTTCCCATCTCCAGGACAGGACTCAAGTCCAGCCTGCCGGTTTCCCTGAATCCCTTCATAAATGTTACTTTGCTCACACTCCAACAGCACGTCAAGTATTAAAAACCACTTGTCTCCATTCACTCCTATCAAACACGCTCACGCATACCTGCTGGAAGTCCAAGCCCCTCGCACACAAAACCTCCTTTACCCCCTCCCTCCAACCTTTCCTAGGCCGACCCCTACCCCGCCTTCCTTCCACTACAGATTGATACACTCTTGAAGTCATTCTGTTTCGCTCCATTCTCTCTACATGTCTGAAACACCTCAGCAACCCTTCCTCAGCCCTCTGGACAACAGTTTTGGCAATCCCGCACCTCCTCCTAACTTCCAAACTACGAATTCTCTGCATTATATTCACACCACACATTGCCCTCAGACATGACATCTCCACTGCCTCCAGCCTTCTCCTCGCTGCAACATTCATCACCCATGCTTCACACCTATATAAGAATGTTGGTAAAACTATACTCTCATACATTCCCCTCTTTGCCTCCAAGGACAAAGTTCTTTGTCTCCACAGACTCCTAAATGCACCGCTCACCCTTTTCCCCTCATCAATTCTATGATTCACCTCATCTTTCATAGACCCATCCGCTGACATGTCCACTCTCAAATATCTGAATACATTCACCATCTCCATACTCTCTCCCTCCAATCTGATATCCAATCTTTCATCACCTAATCTTTTTATCCTCATAACTTTACTCTTTCCTGTATTCACTTTTAATTTTCTTCTTTTACATACCCTACCAAATTTCCCAAGATCACAGCGTCATCAGCAAAGAGCAACTGTGACAACTCCCACTTTGTGTGATTATCTTTTAACTCCACGCCTCTTGCCAAGACCCTCGCATTTACTTCTCTTACAACCCCATCTATAAATATACTGAATAACCATGGTGACATCACACATCCTTGTCTAAGGCCTACTTTTACTGAGAAATAATCTCCCTCTTTCCTACATACTCTAACTTGAGCCTCACTATCCTCGTAAAAACTCTTCACTGCTTTCAGTAACCTACCTCCTATACCATACACCTGCAACATCTGCCACATTGCCCCCCTATCCACCCTGTCATACGCCTTTTCCAAATCCATAAATGCCACAAAAACCTCTTTAGTCTTATCTAAATACTGTTCACTTATATGTTTCACTGTAAACACCTGGTCCACACACCCCTACCTTTCCTAAAGCCTCCTTGTTCATCTGCTATCCTATTCTCGGTCTTACTCTTAATTCTTTCAATAATAACTCTGCCATACACTTTACCAGGTATACTCAACAGACTTATCCCCCTATAATTTTTGCACTCTCTCTTGTCCCCTTTGCCTTTATACAAAGGAACTATGCATGCTCTCTGACAATCCGTAGGTACCTTACCCTCTTCCATACATTTATTAAATAATAGCACCAACCACTCCAAAACTATATTCCCACCTGCTTTTAACATTTCTATCTTTATCCCATCAATCCCGGCTGCCTTACCCCCCTTTCATTTTACCTACTGCCTCACGAACTTCCCCCACACTCACAACTGGCTCTTCCTCACTCCTACAAGATGTTATTCCTCCTTGCCCTATATGTACATGAAATCACAGCTTCCCTATCTTCATCATCATTTAACAATTCTTCAAAATATTCCCTCCATCTTCCCAATACCTCTAACTCTCCATTTAATAACTCTCCTCTTCTATTTTTAACTGACAAATCCATTTGTTCTCTAGGCTTCCTTAACTTGTTAATCTCACTCCAAAACTTTTTCTTATTTTCAACAAAATTTGTTGATAACATCTCACCCACTCTCTCATTTGCTCTCTTTTTACATTGCTTCACCACTCTCTTAACCTCTCTCTTTTTCTCCATATACTCTTCCCTCCTTGCATCACTTCTACTTTGTAAAAACTTCTCATATACTAACTTTTTTTCCCTTACTACTCTCTTTACATCATCATTCCACCAATCGCTCCTCTTCCCTCCCACACCCACTTTCCTGTAATTATCAGAACATAAAAATTATATAAATTAAAAAAAAATGAGGAAAAAATAAGGTATATCAGCAAAGTTTCTGCAAGCGGCAGGACTCCATGTTGCCGTCAGGTGAGCATCCAGTGCCAGCTTCGCGGTCTTATATCTCGGTAAGTACTGGCCCTAAATTTTTTTTTTTTTGCCGTATTACAAACAAAGTTGCCCTTTTTAATTTATTTTTTTATTTTTTTTTTTAAATATTCGAAGCACTGGCAGTGAGAACGTAGATCTACTTTTCGCAAGTTATCGGGTTAATTGTCCACTTTTTGATGAATATAATATAACCTATGTAATATGTCAAGATACTATCTTATTAATGAAAATAAGATACCAGATATATTAAGTAAATTTCCTAAATTTGCTTGCAGTAGGTGAGCTGTAGATATAAATCCAGATGTAATCCTGTAAACTCTTTTGGGGCCTAGTTCCTAGGCCTTTTGTGTATCCATATGCTCTTGCACTATTGTCCACAGGATGGACAATAAACTAGCCACTTTTGTGGCAAAATCTAAAATCTAATATCATTCCTCTTGGGTGCCATGATTACTATCCAGAGATGGGATAATGAAAAGATCAAAAATCAAGTCACTAACTCATGCCATGTATGGTATTGGATGCATACGCATAGAGAACTCGGGTATGGGAGATTGTGTAAAATAGGTGTCCCCTGTAAGACAATGGCTTTGCCCATAGGCTTACTGTGAGATGAAGGGGACAGAACCCACAGCATGCCACATTTTCTCCAAAATTTACTCCATGTTAAATTACATACTGCATATTCAACAAAAATGTGCAGCAATTTTTCAGCTGTGTTAATGCAAAAGTATTAATAGATCATGTGTTAATCAATAGTCTACTGTATTTATGTCTAATATTGTCTACTGAAATATTTTAAAGCAAGTATGTACATGTAATTTTATCAAGATAGCCAGATTTATTTAATACAACTACACTATGTCCTCTTCAAGGGGGGCTCCTTGGCGTGGTGAAGAGGCTCTTGGTCTGAGGAATTAGACCTGTCGGTCTCCTTCCTCAGACCGAACCTAATTACCCCCCAATCCCCCGTTCCCTATCCCATCCTCCCCTTTTTCCTTTCCTCCTCCTCCTCCCCACCCCTCCCTTTTGCCCTTCCTTTTTGGCCTTTGGTTTTTTTTTTCCCACAGGCACGCTAGTTCCTAGGTAGGGGAAAGGGTACCGGGGTCCATCCCATTCCGTTGAGGTTCTTGGCGGTGGCGTAGTTTGCTGTGGAATCTGGATTGCCTGGGGATGTCCCGATCCCTCTCCAGTATCCCGGTGGGTGGCTTTGGGTGTCTCTCGGGCGACGGGTGTATCTCTGGAAGCCACCTTTCGGATTCCGGGGGTGGTGGCCAAAGGAGGTATGCTTTGTGGCGGATTTCCGGCCGCCCTCTCTTTTGTCCACCAAGGTAGCTCGGCAGATGTGAGGTTGCTATCCCGGATTGCCGGTTTACTGGCATGATGGGTAGGGTATGGCACGGGTTCCATGCTGCATCTGCACTACTTGCGGTGCTGAGGTCCTCTTGGGCGCGGAGGGAAATTTCTGGCCATTTCATTCCTCCTAGGAACTATCCCTCCCTGGTCCCCCCTTTTTTTTTTATTCTTTTTTTTTTATTTTTTTCTTTTTTTTTTTCTTAAAAACAAAAAGAAAGAAGTAACCTAACCATGGCAACCCTAGTCCATGAACCTGCTACCCCCAGGCCCCTTCTTGATACCGCACCCTGTTCTGACCCCGCCTCGTCTTTGGACCACTCTTCGGACACTCCTCATGCCTCTGTACCTCTTGCCGGTGCTGTTTCCTCCCCCACTTCAGGTACTGAGGCCTCGACTGACTCCTTCGATTTATCTGACCTTCGCTCTCCTCTGACTATGCTTCCGGCCTCTCCCTCTACGGTGCAGCAATTTTCGAATCGTCGCCCCGTTCCACGTTGGACCAACTCTGGTCCCACGCCCAAACGCCAACGACAATTACCTGCTGATGATACTTCTCCACCTTCTCGTTCTTCTCAGAAAGGATCGACACGTCCTTCACTACCTTTCCACGCTCAGTTTCAGACTGCACAATGGACTAAATTCTTCACTTTATGACCGACTTCCTCTACTGCCTATCTTTCTGACCACAGTATTGGCAAGGCACTCCTACGCCATGTTGGTAAAGATATTTCTTTTCGTGCTCTTAAGAGCGGTACGCGCATCATCACTGTACAGAATGCTACCCAGGCTCATGAGCTTTCTCATCTTTCCCATATCGATACTGTTCCTGTCACTATTGAAAAACATCATTCCCTCAATTCTTGTAGTGGTACCGTCATTCTGCCCCATACCATAGTTCAACAAAATTTCCAGACATGTGGCACTGACATTCCTGAACAGCTGGAACTCCAAGATCTCCCAATCCTCAAGGTAGACACTTACGTTCTTCCTGCCCGCGGGCGGAGACGATACCCTAGCAATGTGGCTCGTTTAACTTTTGACTGCCGTGAACTCCCATCCTCAGTTTATGTAGCAGGACATCGGTTACAAGTTCGAAAGGTGATCCCTACACTGCATCAGTGTAGAAATTGCTGGCAATTTGGCCATCCAGCGAAATATTGCAGATCTATCGCCGAATGCCCAGTCTGTGGTGCCGATGACCATTCTAATACAGTGGACTCCCACATAACGATATTAATCCGTTCCTGAGAGCTCATTGTTATGCGAAATTATCGTTATGCGAATGAATTTTCCCCCATAAGAAATAATGGAAATCAAATTAATCAGTGCAAGACACCCCAAAGTATGAAAAAAAAAATTTTTACCACATGAAATATTAATTTTAATACACACAAACTGAAAAAGACATGCACAGTTACATGACACTTACCATTATTGAAGATCTGGTGATGATTGATGGGATGGGAGGAGGAGAGAGTCTTAGTGTTTAGAAGGGGAATCCCCTTCCATTAAGACTTGAGGTGTCAAGTCCTTTTCTGGGGTTACTTCCCTTCTTCTTTTAATGCCACCAGGACCAGCTTCAGAGTCACTGGACTTCTGTCGCACGACATATCTGTCCAAAGAGGCCTGTACCTCCAGTTCCTTTATGACTTTCCTAAAGTGGTTCACAACATTGTCAGTGTAATAGTCACCAGCACGGCTTGCAATAGCTGTGTTAGGGTGATTGTCATCAAAAAAGGTTTGCACTTTAAGCCACATTCCACATATTTCCTAAATCTTTGAAGTAGGCAACTTCTTCAATTTCTCTCTCCCCTCCTCCGAAGCAGTTTCCTCAGGTCTGGCCTCATGCTGATGAAGATGATCTAGCAGCTCATCAGTGGTTAGTTCTTCATTGTCCTCCTCCACCAACTCTTCCACATCCTCCCCACTAACCTCCAACCCCAAGGACTTCCCCAATGCCACAATTGATTCCTCAACTGGCATAGGATTCCCAGGGTTAGCCTCAAACCCTTCAAAATCCCTTTGGTCTACACATTCTGGCCACAGTTTCTTCCAAGCAGAGTTCAAGGTCCTCTTAGTCACTCCCTCCCAAGCCTTACCTATAAGGTTTACACAATTGAGGATATTAAAGTGCTCTCTCCAAAACTCTCTTAGAGTCAATTGAGTTTCTGAGGTCACTACAAAGCACCTTTCAAACAGAGCTTTTGTGTACAGTTTTTTGAAGTTTGCAATAACCTGCTGGTCCATGGGCTGCAGGAGAGGAGTGTTATTAGGGGGCAAAAACTTCACCTTAATGAAGCTCATGTCCCCATAAAGTCGCTCTGCCACGTCTGTAGGATGACCAGGGGCATTGTCTAACACCAGGAGGCACTTAAGGTCTAATTTCTTTTCAGTTAGGTAATTTTTCACATTGGGGGCAAATGCTTGGTGTAACCAGTCATAGAAAAAGTCCCTAGTGACCCATGCCTTACTGTTTGCCCTCCACAGCACACACAAATTAGCCTTGAGGATATTCTTTTGCCTGAATGCTCTGGGAGTTTCTGAGTGATACACTAATAAAGGCTTCACTTTGCAATCACCACTAGCATTGGCACACATCAACAGAGTAAGCCTGTCTTTCATAGGCTTATGTCCTGGGAATGCCTTTTCCTCCTGAGTAATGTAGGTCCTGCTTGGCATTTTCTAACAAAACAGGCCTGTTTCATCACAATTAAACACTTGTTCAGGTTTCAGTCCTTCACTATGTACTCCTTGAATTCCTGCACATATTTTTCAGCTGCTTTGTGGTCCTAACTGGCAGCCTCACCATGCCTTATCACACTATGTATGCCACTACGCTTCTTAAATCTCTCAAACCAACCTTTGCTGGCCTTAAATTCACTCACATCACTAGTTGCAGGCATTTTTTTAATTAAATCCTCATGCAACTTCCTAGCCTTTTCACTTATGATCACTTGAGAGATGCTATCTCCTGCTATCTGTTTTTCATTTATCCACACCAATAAGAGTCTCTCAACATCTTCCATCACTTGCGATCTCTGTTTCGAAAACACAATTGAACCTTTGGCAAGAACAGCTTCATTGATTGCCGTTTTCTTCGACACAATAGTAGCGATGGTTGATTGGGGTTTACTATACAACCTAGCCAGCTCGGAGACACGCACTCCACTTTCATACTTAGCAATGATCTCTTTCTTCATCTCTATAGTAATTCTCGCCCTTATTCCTGTAGGGTTGGCACTAGAAGCTTTCTTGGGGCCCATGGTCACTTATTTTGCAGATAAAATCACCAAAAACACTGTAATAATACGAAATGTTCCGATTGTATGCTTGGATGTTACCGCGGAGGCTGGCTGGTAAACAATGCCACCGGTGGAACATGTGAGGCTGGCTCAGGCCGCACATTAGACGCGTCTCGGACGAATAGCGTTGAGCGGGTTTTTTAGCGGTATGCGAGGCAAAATCTTAGCGATAAAATGTATCGGTATGCAGATTTAACGTTATGTGATGCCAACGGTATGCGGGGGTCCACTGTACGTTTCATTACAGTTTCTCTCCAGCATGCGGTCGACCATGTTTCCAATTGGGCCACCACACATGGGTTTAAATATTCCAGCACTAAAACCCACCAAATTACTTTCACTAGACGCTCTGTCATCTCCGATCATCCTTTGTACCTCTATGGCTCCCGTATCCCTGAACGTGATACAGTCAAGTTTCTGGGCCTCTTTGACCGTAGGTTATCCTGGAAACCTCGCATTACCTCTCTGAAGGCAACTTGTCACAGCCGGCTGAACCTTCTTAAAACCCTTGCTCATCTTTCATTGGGAGTTGATCGTCGAACCCTCCTTCGCCTACATTCCACCCTCATTTTATCGAAACTTGATTATGGTGACCAGATCTATTCAGCGGCATCTCCTGCTACTCTCTCTAGCCTTAACCCCATTCATCACCAAGGATTACTTTTATGCCTTGGTGCTTTTCGCTCTTCCCCTGTCGAGAGCCTCTATGCAGAAGCGAACGTTCCATCCTTATCCGATCACCGTGATGCCCATAGTCTTCGCTACTATGTACGCTCTCATGATCTCCTCAATCCTTCCATTTATAGAATGGTCACTGATATTAGTAGACATTCTTTATTTGTTCGCCGCCCCTGTTTACTCCGTCCCTTCCCTCTTCGCCTTCATTCGCTCTTGTCTTCTCTTCAGTTACCACCTTTCTATGTTCATGTAGCATCTCACTTTTCCCTACCCCCCTGGGAAGTTCCAGCTGTTCGAGTCTGTTCTTTTTCTCTCCCTTGCTCGAAAGCCCAACTGTCTACGGTCGCTTCCTGCTCTCTTTTTCTTGACCACTTCCACTCTCATTCTCATGCCATTGCTGTGTACACAGATGGCTCTAAGTCTTCTGATGGCGTAGGATTCATAGCAGTGTTTCCGGACAGCGTCGTACGAGGGCATTTACTATCTTCGGCTAGTATTTTTACTGCTGAATTGTATGCCATCCTTGCAGCACTTATCCGTATTGCATCTATGCCTGTGTCATCATTTGTGGTTGTTTCAGACTCCCTTAGCACTTTACAGGCTATACAGAAATTTGATACACCTCACCCCTTAGTCCTCCGTATCCAACTTTGGCTACGCCGCATCTTTACCAAGCATAAAGATATTGTTTTTTGTTGGGTCCCTGGTCATGTAGACGTACAGGGCAATGAACAGGCAGACACTGCTGCGCGGTCAGCAGTACATGACCTACCAGTTTCATATAGAGGTATTCCATGTACGGACTATTTTGCTGCAATATCTTCCCACCTTCACACCCGTTGGCAACAACGTTGGTCTACTATGCTCGGTAACAAACTTCAATCTATTAAACCGAGTATAGGTTACTGGCCGTCTTCTTATCACCAGTGTCGAGGTTGGGAGACTACTCTCCCGTCTTCGCATTGGCCATACTCGTCTTACTCATGGATATCTCATGGAGAGGCGCCCTGCTCCTCTCTGTGAGAATTGCCAGGCTCCATTATCAGTCAGCCACATTCTGTTGGACTGCCCACTTTATCAACGAGCACGCAGAATTTACCTCCGTCGTCGTCTTCGCTCCGCTGCTCTCTCTTTACCTTCCCTTCTCGCTGATGGACCCACCTTTCATCCGGACTCTCTCATTGACTTTTTGACAACAACTGAATTACTTCACAAATTCTGATACCTTCAGCCCTTTCTACTTCAATCTCTTGCTACCCTCTACCCCCGTACTATCCCCTGCCCCGCTGTTTTCTGTAACCTACTGATCATCCCTCCTCCCTTCTGCCACCCAATACCCTCGCTTCCTTCCCTACCCTGCAGTGCTGTATAGCCCTTGTGGCTTAGCGCTTCTTTTTTATTATAATAATAACTACACTATGTATTTTATCTTATCTAGCAATAATTCTAATTCTCATATATTTTTCCTGCAGATCCACAACAATGAGGAGCAGCGTCATATTTGTAATGTTTGTATGAAGTCATTTGCTCGAGCTGATAAGTTGAAAGACCATATGATTCGCCATTTACAAATAAAACGATATGGTTGTCGCCTGTGTCCAAAGGCTTACAATGAAAAAAGAGATTTAACTAAACACCTGGAAAAAGTACACAGTGGTCATAATAGTCTTGATACCTGACAAGTTTTAAAAAGTAGGCAGTTCATATGTAACTATTTCTTATATGATGTGCATAAAGTCTTAAGTCGAATCAGTCTCAATAATTTATATTTTGTATTAAAAGAAATCATTAGAATAATTTACAAGTGCTGTAGTAGCTGAGCTGTTGTGATGCACATTATGAATTTTAAAATGGCAGATACAGCTTTGTATACTCTATATAAAGAAATCTCTATATAATAAAAAAAAAAATCTTTCATTCTTATAATTTATATTGGTGCCGGTATTTACATAATGACATCCACATTATTATCATAACTAAACACTAAACCCATAAGGGCCATACAGCACTGCAATGACAGCCATAAGCCAACTGTATTCAGGCAGAATCTACTTGCCTGAAGGTTTTCTCATTTTTCTAATTAAAATATACCATAATTTAAATGTATTAACTTTACCAAGTCTTGACATTTCTGATTGGTTTAGCACTTAATTATAATAACTGACATTTCTGAAATTTTTATTTTTTAACACACCAATTATCTCCTACAAAAGTAGTGACACCCCAAAAAGAGGATTATTATTATAATCAAAAAGAAGCGCTAAGCCACAAGGACTATACAGCGCTGCCCCAAAAAGAGGAAATGCATTCACCATCATTAATTCACTCAGTCCTACCAGAAGCTTCTTGACATTACAGTTCAGATGACTCTCCAACCTGTGACCTCACGACCCCTTAATGCAATGTATGTACTCTTATACATTTGCTTTTTTTTTTCTTTTTACAAACTGCCTGTATTTCACTAATGCAGGGTGACCTAAAAAGAAAAGTGGAAGTTTTTCTTTTTAGTAATTTTTATGGGAAAAGGGGTTACTAACCCCCTGCTCCCAACATTTTAGTCTCCTCTTATGACACGCATAAATGTATAACAGTATATTGATACCAATGCTCTTATATAGGTGTGAAGCACGGGTTGTGAATGTTGCAGCAAGGAGAGACTGGAAGTAGTAGAGATGTTCTGAGGGCAATGTGTGGTGTAAATATTATACGGAGAATTGTAGCTTGGAGATCAGGAAGTGCAGTGTTACTAAAGTACTATCTAGAGAGCTGAGGAAGGTTTGTTGAGGTAGACATTTAGACAGGATGGAGAAAAATAGAATGACTTGGAGGGTGTATAAATCTGCAGTGGAGAGAAGGCAGGGTAGGGGTCGCCCCAGGGTTGGAGAAGGAGGTAAAGGCAGTTTGTGTACGAGGGACCTGAACATCCAGCAGGTGCAATGTGAGTTAAATAGGAGTGGAGGCAAATGTTTTTTGGGACTTGATGAGATGATGGAAAAAGGTTAGCCAGACTTGAGTCCTGGAGATGGTAAGTACAATTCCCACACTGTAAAGGAGGGGTTTGAGATATTTGCTGTTTGGAGGGACATCTGAACTGTTGTATCTGCATGCCTCTGGCAAAACAGTGATAGTGCGAATGATAGTTTAAGTGTTTCTTTTTCGGGTCCCCCTACCTTGGTGAGAGATGGCCAGTGAGTTAACAAAAAAAAAAAATGGCTTTAACACCTATTCATAACTAGTTTTTTACATATTATTATAATCAGAGCAACACTAAAATTTTTTTCTTTTGCAATATTTTAATATTTGGGGTAATATTTTTACATCATTGATTTTCCTAGTACTGAACCCTAAGGTCTCATATTATTTTCAACCCAGTTCCTGTACTGAGAAACAGAGGTATAAATACCAGGCACATTCATTTGACCACAGAGTACTGGGCCATATGATACCACACCAATCTGCAGATATGGTGGACCTATGGGACCAGACATAATCAGAGGGCCACCCGAGTCTCCACTACAAGAATCCTGGCCACTACGTCCTCCTGCACACAGCTATAAGTGAGAGAAAATTATACATGTGTGTTTAAGAAATATACATTAGACATACATAAACATACATATATTATTGATTAGCAGTTTTCTGTGGATGAATATGACATAAATCATACTTAACCTAAACAGGTTGGTGTTATGAGGTGAAGCTTGCTTTCTTTCTTGTTTAAAGTTAGAAATTCGAAAGATACATTAATAGCTTCATTCAACACATCAAATACATTAAGAGATAAACAAGTGATGTGCAGGAAAAATTTCATAGCTGCCAAATCCACTAAACAATTGCAAAAAAGTAAATATGGCATAGCAGACAAAGGCCAACACCAACAACTTGAAGACAATTTCTTTGGTTTGTTAAAAACAGGAAATGGTATGAAAATTGGAAAAATGGAGTCACTTGAGCCATAAAACAAAAATAAAAAGTTAAACAAGTACTAAGCTCAAGTTAAAAGCAAATCATAGAAAAGATAAATCTGTGACCAATTAAAACTACAAGACTGCTGTATGACCTTTGTGTGTTTAGCACTTAAGTTTTTATTATTATTATGCTCAAAACAATCAAAAAAAAAAGGAAAGTTTTATGGCAGAATCTGAGATCACACAAAAGGAATTAAAAACAAAAATTTAAATAAAAACCAGACTATAGAATTCCAAAAAGTGGACTCTTGTAAATTAAAGATAAATGAGCTATGCAAATGCACAGCAAGACACTGTTAAGCCAAGGAAATGGAGCTATCTTCCCTATCCTTAGATAATATGTACATGACTGCCTCCAATTTCCCTGAAGATTTATGACCCCCTATGGGTTTAGCACTTCCCCTTAAATAAAATCAAATATGCAAATGAAGTTGGCCAAATAAAATGAGAAAGTGATAAAATATTCATGTGCTTAGCTGAAGGAAAAAGTCCACCTAGCTAACAAGTAGTGAGGACAACTGTAAATATACCTAAGCTATTGTAACTGTTATTGTACTGTTTTCAGCTGTATTAAACAAATTAAAAACAAAAGTGACAGTAGATACAGTACAACAAAATAGTGAGGTCACAACATATTTAGATGATTAAAATATTAATGGTATATGTGCCTGGAAAATTGCAAAGGTTAGTGGATGAGTTTGAGAATGTGTGTAAAGGTAGAAAGTTGAAAGTGAACATAGAAAAGAGTAAGGTGATGAGGGTATCAAATGATTTAGATAAAGAAAAATTGGATATCAAATTGGGGAGGAGGAGTATGGAAGAAGTGAATGTTTTCAGATACTTGGGAGTTGACATGTCGGCGGATGGATTTATGAAGGATGAGGTTAATCATAGAATTGATGAGGGAAAAAAGGTGAGTGGTGCGTTGAGGTATATGTGGAGTCAAAAAACGTTATCTATGGAGGCAAAGAAGGGAATGTATGAAAGTATAGTAGTACCAACACTCTTATATGGATGTGAAGCTTGGGTGGTAAATGCAGCAGCGAGGAGACGGTTGGAGGCAGTGGAGATGTCCTGTCTAAGGGCAATGTGTGGTGTAAATATTATGCAGAAAATTTGGAGTGTGGAAATTAGGAGAAGGTGTGGAGTTAATAAAAGCATTAGTCAGAGGGCAGAAGAGGGGTTGTTGAGGTGGTTTGGTCATTTAGAGAGAATGGATCAAAGTAGAATGACATGGAAAGCATATAAATCTATAGGGGAAGGAAAGAGGGGTAGGGGTCGTCCTCGAAAGGGTTGGAAAGAAGGGGTAAAGGAGGTTTTGTGGGCGAGGGGCTTGGACTTCCAGCAAGCGTGCATGAGCGTGTTAGATAGGAGTGAATGGAGACGAATGATACTTGGGACCTGACGATCTGTTGGAGTGTGAGCAGGGTAATATTTAGTGAAGGGATTCAGGGAAACCGGTTATTTTCTTATATAGTCGGACTTGAGTCCTGGAAATGGGAAGTACAATGCCTGCACTTTAAAGGAGGGGTTTGGGATATTGGCAGTTTGGAGGGATATGTTGTGTATCTTTATACGTATATGCTTCTAAATTGTTGTGTTCTGAGCACCTCTGCAAAAACAGTGATAATGTGTGAGTGTGGTGAAAGTGTTGAATGATGATGAAAGTATTTTCTTTTTGGGGATTTTCTTTCTTTTTTGGGTCACCCTGCTTCGGTGGGAGACGGCCGACTTGTTGAAAAAAAAAATATGTGCCTGGGGATCTACTGCACCAAATCACCTAAATACCACTAATAACCCAACAAAAAGCTGATATGCAAACTATTACCCATTCCAATGCCAGTCAACACACTCCCCCATTCATTAATCCTTCTTTGGCATCTCCCATGTCCGACTCAGCCTATGCAAAACTCAGTGTGCATAAAAGGCCCTAGGATCTGGCATTAATTGCTTGAAGTATCAAAAGGTCCCCTATCTGCCAATCAATTCAACACTATTGTTAAAAAAGCACCTCATCTTCCTAACATAACTGAAACAGTAATATGCTATGTCAAAACCAGCTAATCCAATTCTATCCCTATTTTTCCAATCTTCCTTCAATTCCCATAGATAACAGGTAACACATCTTGTCCCACTGTGACCACCATTGTTTTGTTTTATTACATGCAAGCTACATCATTTGTACCGAATAAAGAAATACAAATTGTATTGTATTGAACGAGAGGTTTTAAAACGACAGAAGTGATATAAAAAAAAGGAGGACAAAATATATAAACAAGATTAATAGAGTGGTTACAGTGTAAAAGAAAAGCCAATGAGAGTGTGTGAGGTTTTATCAGCAAATTTTGCTGAAAATAAGACAAAGTTTTAGGGTGAGACAAGTAGGCTGAGACAGCCTAGAAGAAATGTTATACTGTAGTTATAAACAAAAGAGGGGAGTTATTAGATGAGGGCGATGGTACTGGGGAGATATAAGGAATATTCTGAGTTGTTGAATGTTGAAGAGAGAGAGGAAGTTACTGAAGACAAATGTTTAAAGCAGGTGGTGATATAGATTTGGAATCATTTGTGTATTTGTTCAATATGTGCATGAAAGGGGTAAAGATACCAAGGAATTGACAAAGGGCATGTATAGTTTCTTTTATATAAGATAAAAAAAAAGGATAAGATAGAATTATTGGGAAATAAGCCTGTTAATTATACTGGGTAAAGTGTATGGAAGTTATTATTAAAATAATTAAAGGTGAGAGAGTAGGACTGCAGATGAACAACATTTAGGGAAGGGCAGGGGATGTGTAGACCAAGTGTTTTCATCAAAACATACAAGCTAGGAGTACTTAGATAAGGATACAAAATGCTTCATTTAATTTATGGATTTAGGAAAGGTACACAACAGGGTGGATAAGGAAGAGTTCTTATGCACAGTGATGCTCAGGTTAGAGTATGTAGGAGGAAGGGAGACTATTTTCCCAGTGAAAATCAGCCTTGGACAGGAATGCATTATGTCACCATACTTGTTGATATATTTATAGATGTGTTTGTAAAAGAAATGAATGCAAAGAGGTGTGTTATTAAAAGATGTTGGACCTGATACAAAGAAATCGTAATGACATGATTGCAAACAAACCTGGGCCATCACGATGACGGCTTTGAGGGGACTTGAGCTAGAGTTCATTATGGCTATGCTGGTGTGAGATTCATCTGTAAAAACTTGCATTTGTGGTCACAGTGGTGCCTACACCTTCCTATGGTGTATAAATATGTCTAGTTGGATGAATCTTATTGTAGCCAGCTGGCCCAGTGACTAACGTGTCGGTCTGGAGTTTTACAACTCACTCAACATTCAATCCCTGCCCGTACCGTGGTTTGTTTGAATTGTGTCATTACAATTTCTTGAGACAAAGTGGGAATTATCACAGTTGTTCTTTGATGATGGTTCTTTTGGGGGATTCTGAAGACAAGTTGCAAAGACTGGTGGACAAATTTGGGAGGGTATAAAAGAAGAAAACTATAAGTGAACTTAAAAGACAAGGAGAAAGGTGGTGAGGATAACTAAACGTCTAGGCAGTGGTAGACTGAATACATGTATCAGACTGGAGGTAGGAAGTATAAAGTTGATCTACTTTAATATTTGGGAGAAGGCTAGAGACAGTGGAGATGTCACATTTGAGAATGACGTGTGGTGTAAATATCATGCAGAGAATTCAGTGTGTAGAAATTAAAAGTATTATTCAGAGAGATGAGGAGGGAATGTTTGAAGGTGGCTTGGGCATATAGAGATGATGGAAGGATAGGATGACAAAAGTGTATTAGAGGTAAAGGTCATCCCGGGAATGGTATAAGGGACGAGGTAAAGGCGGCTTTGAATTTTAGGGGCCTGAACATTCAGCAGGCTTGTGTGAACATGCTAGAAATGAATTCAGACAAATGTTTATTTTTAATGGATGTACTGTTGAAGTGTCAGCAATGTATTTATGAAGTGATTCAGTAAAACTGGTTAGACGTACTCAAGTCCTGAAAGTGGGAAGGGCAGCACCTGTACTCTGAAAGTGTTACGGGCATGCTTTAATTCTCTGAGTCACCCTGCTTTCATAAGATATGGCCAATGAGATTTAAAGAATTAAACCCTCAAGGGTCATTCACCTCCTGGGAAAATGAGAGGCAATCAAGTTCAATCCAAGGAGAGGGAAGTCCAATTCCTTGGATCAGGAACCCCTCAGACATCAAGAAACCTCCCTTGAGGGGATGAATTTATACAGTGCATGTAGCCTATTACTTACAGTATATACAGTATTCAAAAAATTTATACACAATTAAACATGCCTAACATTATAATTAAAAAATAGACAAAATGTTATTACTGTACTATTTACCTGTTCATCACTAAGTTCTCCTTTGTAGGTAGCATTACACAGTTCTTTATCAACAATGGGCAACCCGACATGAAGCATCCTATTACTAGCAGTCCCCTTCTCAGTGATACCCCAGCCAGCTGCCCAAGCACCTTGTCGAACACTTATTCTCTGAATATTAAGGCCTTGAGGTGGTAGACATATGGCCCTAACATTTCCTGCAGAAAATCAATTCTGAATTACACTTAATTCTAACAATAATAATTGGTTGTATATTCTATGATAACTTATTAATAACATAAGGAAAATATCTTTAAAGGCTAATGACAAAATATGACTACTGTAATCAGACAGCCCTATAGGGTGCCTTGAAGTGTTTGCCTGATTTTTTTTTTTTCCTTCTAACAAGGTTTATAACATGACAACAATTCATACAACTATTGGCATGTAGCATCCAGCAGGCTTGACATGCTATTGGAGTGTGAGCTAGGTAACATTTCTGAAGGGATTCAGGGGGGTCCTGGTAATGGTAAAGACAGTGCCTGCACTTTGAAGGATGGGTGGAGGATGTTGCAATTCGAGTCATTCGGCCTTTAGGGTCTGCACATTTCTCCCAAAATAGCTACTGAGTAATAACAAATGCATTTCCTATTCCAAGACACTATACAGAGAGTCCTCTAATTAACATACTAACAGGTGTGAGGGGGGTGCACAATATTGCCAGTTGTCCATAGACTCCGAATTATGAAATTAATTTTTCATGTCTGTAACAAACCGATAAAGTTCTGAATCAGCGGACTTAGGATACAGGTATTGTAACCTGTAAAACAGTGCAGTATGGTACTATACAGGTACAGTACTGTATTATAAATACAGTACAACATAATACTGTACAGTAATTTTATTGTATGTACTTTACAGTGATTTTATTTATCTTTTTGTGATAGAGAGAGAACTTATAAACTGTTTCTTAAGACCATATTCAAACAAACTTTATAAAGTGGAGTACAGTAAATTATATAATTGCAGTGTTTGACATTTGTAACTGATTTATAGAAACCCCTTGTTATGAAGAGCATTTCAGGCAACTCTAAAACTAAATTATGATTACAATAAGACCCCTGTATCCACAGGTCCAGTATCCGCGGGTCCGGTATCCACGGTTTCAGTTATCTGCAGTTTACCATGGCCAAAAAATAACCCTTAATTTTGCAAAAGTAGTGATGGTGGAAGTTCTTCAAAGCCTAAGAGAAGCTGTGAAGTGCTTTCCGTCAGTAAAAAAATGATAATTATCCACTTATTGTGCATAATTTATCAATTAAACTTTATGATAGGTATATACGGAGTTAGCTACTATCAGCAGCAGGACCATGGAATGTATCCCCCCCTGGATACAGTGGTCCTACTGTACGTAGCTGCTAAGATATTGCAGGTATTTGGTAATTCAATAAAAAAGTATAATTAGTTATATATTAAGGGTGAAGCTAGATACATGAGATGAAAGAATGATAAACAAGAATAGGAACATTAAAGGTTGAAAGAAATGTTCAGTATAACAAATTGTTGTTAGAATCACATCAAGGAAAAGTGTTTTTTAACAATTGCTTTGCTGGCAGATATAGAGACTCAAGTTTTCTGGGAAAGAGTTCCAGATTTTAGGTCTTCTTATTAACATTGAGTTTTTGTAAAGATTAAGCAGGATGCTGGGTATATCATAAAGATTTGTGTGTCTAGTATTATGCTTATGAGTTCTGTTGCAACCATTAAGAAAGAAACGGGTCCTGGATGTGGACACTCTGGCCAGTGAAGCATAATTGTCAGAAAACAACCAGACTCTTGCTATGGACAAAATCCAGAATTGGACTTTTCTATTTTTGCCCAATAATGTCAACATTTATCTGGCTAATTTTTTTTTTTGTCCATAATTTCTAAAATCCATTAAATCTTTCAGGGTCAAGACCCCTGATCTCAAACTTGCTCTCAGGGTTGAAGAATTAACCCTTTGAGGGTTTTGGTCGTACTAGTACGTTTTACGCGTAGGGGTTTTTGACGTACTAGTACTCATAAATTCTAGCGGCCTCAAATCTAGTGGGAGAAAGCTGGTAGGCCTTCATATGAAAGAATGGGTCTATGTGGTCAGTGTGCACAGTCTAAAAAAAATCCTGCAGCACACAGTGCATAATGAGAAAAAAAAAACTTTGACCATTTTTTTTTAATAAATCAGCGACTTTGCAGTGTATTTTCGTATGGTATTTATTGTTGTATTCTAGTTTTCTTGGTCTCATTTTATAGAATGGAAGACATATTAAAGAAATTGAGATGATTTTGACTGGTTTTACAATGAAAGGTGCCTTGAAATTGAGCTCAAAGTAGCAGAAATGTTCGATTTTTACCAAACTTCAAAAGTAAACAAATCGTGCCAAGCGTGCAATACACGTCAACTGATGAGTCTAATATTCTTATACAAGTGCACCAATAATATTTATACCATTTTTTACACTAATGCAGTAGTCTGCATAACAGTAAATCTTATATTTTTTGTGAGAATAAAAATTCAAAGTGGAAAGCAAAAGAATATAAGAGGGGCCTTGAGACGTGACTAATGACTAGAGGAAATGTCATTTTAGTGCCAGGAATGTCTTTCTTGTTTATTCTGGACCCTATTCGGAAATTGGCATCTTTTGAAATTTTTGTGAAATTGGCAAAATTGCTAAATTCTGACCACTGTACTGGATAGTTGAATTTATAAATGGGTGGTTTCTTGCACCCATTCGATAGAAAAAATGGAGTTCTAGCGAAATATTCATGTTTTTTGTCGACTAG
Organism: Cherax quadricarinatus; assembly: GCF_038502225.1. NCBI lineage: Eukaryota > Metazoa > Arthropoda > Malacostraca > Decapoda > Parastacidae > Cherax > Cherax quadricarinatus. The sequence goes on along the minus strand of NC_091378.1, from coordinate 491,504 downwards.
TACAGTGAAATTGGCCGAAAATGGGGCTCAAAGTGGGCAAAATCGCCGATGCGTAAATATCGCTGAGACCGCTAACTTTGCGAGAGCATAATTCCGTAAGTTTTCTATCAAATTTCAAACTTTTGTTGTCTTTATGATCGGGAAAAGATTCTCTATCTTTTCATAAGAGAAAATAATTTTTTTTTTGTTTTTAAATTTGGCCGACCCTGAGAACGAGTTTCGGAGAGGGCCTGTCGACCCTCAAAGGGTTAAAAAAAAAAAAAAAAAAAAAAAAATTATGATATAGAATTTTTTTCCAAAATTAATGAAACCAAAAGTACGAAATTTGATGGAAAACTTACGGAATTACGCTCTCACAAAGTTAGCGGTCTTGGTGATATTTACGCATTGATGATTTTGCCCAGTTTATGCCCTATTTTTGGCGAATTCCATTGTTCCAGTTGACTAAACTCATAGCTCTTTTGCTAGTATTCCTTCTATTCTACTCATTGAGTACAGTGGCCCTCCCTTTTCATTGGGCTCTGTTTTCGCAAATTTCAGTTATCGGCAACTTTTTTTCATAAAAATATTGACTCAGTTTTCGTTACTTTCCTCTCTTCTCGTCAGTGGTATGGTACCTGTCCAAGTGCTGCACGCACACAAAGCCTCCCACACACGCATTCTGAGGCAGTGTTGCTTTGTTTCTCGGTTAGTAAACGTTATCCTGTGAGGTCACAGGAACACTTTGTAATAATTCATTGTTTTTTGCACTTGTTTATTCTGTGCGACTGCTATATAAGCCACCATGGGCCCAAAGAAAGCTGCTAGTGCCTGTCCTTTGGTAAAGTAAGTGAGAAACACAATAGAATTAAAGAAAAAGATTGTAGAAAAACACGAAAGTGGTGGTGGAAGAGGGTGGTAGTGATGGTGGTAGAGGGTGGTAGTGATGGTGGTAGAGGGTGGTAGTGATGGTGGTAGAGGGTGGTAGTGATGGTGGTAGAGGGGGTAGTGATGGTGGTAGAGGGTGGTAGTGATGGTGGTAGAGGGTGGTAGTGATGGTGGTAGAGGGTGGTAGTGATGGTGGTAGAGGGTGGTAGTGATGGTAGAGGGTGGTAGTGATGGTGGTAGAGGGTGGTAGTGATGGTGGTATAGGGGGTAGTGATGGTGGTAGAGGGTGGTAGCGGTTGTGATGGTGCTAAAGGGTGGTAGTGATGGTGGTAGAGGGTGGTAGAAGTTGTGATGGTGGTAGAGGGTGGTAGTAATGGTGGTAGAGGGTGGTAGTAATGGTGGTAGAGGGTGGTAGTAATGGTGGTAGAGGGTGGTAGTAATGGTGGTAGAGAGTGGTAGTAATGGTGGTAGTAATGGTGGTAGAGGGTGGTAGTAATGGTGGTAGTGATGGTGGTAGAGGGTGGTAGTGATGGTGGTAGAGGGTGGTAGTGATGGTGGTAGAGGGTGGTAGTGATGGTGGTAGAGGGTGGTAGTGATGGTGGTAGTGATGGTGGTAGTGATGGTGGTAGTGATGGTGGTAGAGGGTGGTAGTGATGGTGGTAGAGGGTGGTAGTGATGGTGGTAGAGGGTGGTAGTGATGGTGGTAGAGGGTGGTAGTGATGGTGGTAGAGGGTGGTAGTGATGGTGGTAGAGGGGGTAGTGATGGTGGTAGAGGGTGGTAGCAGTTGTGATGGTGGTAGTGATGGTGGTAGAGGGTGGTAGCAGTTGTGATGGTGCTAAAGGGTGGTAGTGATGGTGGTAGAGGGTGGTAGCAGTTGTGATGGTGCTAAAGGGTGGTAGAGGGTGGTAGAAGTTGTAATGGTGGTAGAGGGTGGTAGTAATGGTGGTAGAGGGTGGTAGTAATGGTGGTAGAGGGTGGTAGTAATGGTGGTAGAGTGTGGTAGTGATGGTGGTAGAGGGTGGTAGTGATAGTGGTTGTGATGGTGGTAGTGGTTGTGATGGTGGTAAAGGGTGTTAGTGATGGTGGTAGAGGGTGGTAGAGATTGTGGTAGAGGGTAGAGCTGCAAGAGGTCTCTGGATATTTTTTTTGTATGACAAGGGTCCAGTGACTCTCAAGCTGGTCCTAGTGCCATTAAAAAACAAAGAAGGGAAGTAACCCAGGATAAGGACTTGGTACCTGAAGTCTTTATGGATGGAGATTTCCCTTCCAAACAATAATCAGTCCTCCCTCTCCCTTCCTCCCTGTCTTCCATACATCAACAAGTCTTCAATAAAGGTAAGTGTGATGTTAAATGTTCATTTATACATGTTATTAGTGCTTTATAATATATTTATCATTCTTTTCTGCATGTAAATCTACATTTAATCTAAAACAAATAGTTTTTGTTAATACTTTTAGGAGTCTGGAACGGATTAATTGGATTTACATTATTTCTTATGGGGAAAATGGTTTCAGTTTTTGTCATTTTCACATTTCATCAGACTCACTGGAATGGATTAATGATGAAAACCACCCATTTACCTATTTCAACTACCCAATAAAGTAATCAGAAATCAGCAAGTTGGCCAATTTCACACAAAATTAAAAAATTGCCAATTTAAAAATAGGGTCCAGAATAAACAATGTAGACATTCCTTGCACTAAAAAAATTTCCTCTGTTCCTTAGTCACATCTCCAAACCCCTCTTACATTATGCTTGTTTTCCATTTTGAATTTTTATTCACACAAAAATAGAATACGTACAGTGGAACCTCTACTTGCGAGCGTGTCCACGTGCGAGTTTTTCCAAATACGAGCAGTCGATGGGTCGATTTTTTGCTTCCATACGCAAGCAAAATTTCCACAAGCGAGCAGACCTCAAGGCAGGTTCCTTGACACTGGTGAGGGGCTCTTGCTCTTGATCTCGGGAATTGTATCTCGTTTGTTTGTTTATTGAAACTTGGGCAATGTATGATGGAAAGATGCTTCTTAACATACACCAAAAATGAAAGAAATCTAAGCATAAATAATGGAGTTCACTTCTCAGCAATTAGCCACCCCTTAGCGGTAATTTCGAATGGTTTTTATGGTTGTATTCTCGTTTTTTTGGTCTCATTTGATAGAATGGAAGATATATTACAGAAATAGATATGATTTTGATTGCTTTCATGACGAAAAGTGCCTTGAAATTGAGCTCAACCTAGGAGAAATGGTCCATTCCTTGACTATTTCAGAGTAAACAAATGACCTCACTGGCCATTCCAATATGCAGTCGTGAATGGGTTGACATATTTATACAATTATTGCAATAAGGAATAACAGTAAATCTTATATTTTTAGTGAATAAAAATTACAAATAATTTATATAATAATAATAATAATAATAACGATAATGATAAAAATAATAATAATAATAATAATAGTAATAATAATAATCCTCCATGGGGAAGTGGAACAGAATTCTTCCTCCGTAAGCCATGCGTGTTGTAAGAGGCGACTAAAATGCCGGGAGCAAGGGGCTAGTAACCCCTTCTCCTGTATATATTACTAAATTTAAAAAGAGAAACTTTAGTTTTTTCTTTTGGGCCACCCCGCCTCGGTGGGATACGGCTGGTATGTTGAAAGAAAGAAGAAGAATAATAATAATAATATAATATGAATAATACCAATATGTATAATAATAATAATAATAATAATAATAAAATATGTCACTAGATGGCAGTGTTTACCACAACAAAGAGGGAGCGGTTGTGGCCGCCTCCACCTGTAATATATGACATATTTTATTCATTCTCGAGTAAATATCATATTTCTATGTTATTTATATTGTCTGTTATGTCATATTAGATGAACTGTGATATATAAATAAGCCGAATAGATGATATTAGCGAAATTATTCATGAAGTACAGTGGACCCCCGCTTAACGATCACCTCCAAATGCGACCAATTATGTAAGTGTATTTATGTAAGTGCGTTTGTACGTGTATGTTTGGGGGTCTGAAATGGACTAATCTACTTCACAATATTCCTTATGGGAAAAAATTTGGTCAGTACTGGCACCTGAACATACTACTGGAATGAAAAAAGTTCGTTAACCAGGGGTCCACTGTATTTTGCCCGGTCTCCAGACAAACTTTCGTCCACCGCCGACACCGCCCATACCACTACATGAATGACATACAGTGGACCCTCGCCTAATGATGGCTTCGCATAATGTTAAATCTGCCTAGCGATACATTTTAACGCAAAAATTTTGCCTCGCCTAGCGCTAAAAAACTCTCCCAACGCAATTTGTCCGAGACGCGTCCACGTGCGGCCTGAGCCAGCCTCACTTGTTCCATGGGTGGTAGTGTTTACAACCAGCCTCCGCAGTCACATCCAAGCATACAATCAGAACATGTAGTATTATCACAGCGTTTTTTGTGATTTCACCTGCAAAATAAGTGACCATGGGCCCCAAGAAAGCTTCTAGTGCCAACCTTACAGGAATAAGGGTGAGAATTACTATGGATATGAAGAAAGAGATCATTGCAAAGTATGAAAGTGGAGTGCGTGTCTCCGAGCTGGCCAGGTTGTATAGTAAACCCCAATCAATCATCGCTACTATTGTGGCCAAGAAAACGGCAATCAAGGAAGCTGTTCTTGCCAAAGGTGCAACTTTGTTTTCGAAACAGAGATCGCAAGTGCTCAAAAATGTTGAGAAACTGTTATTGGTGTGGATAAACGAAAAACAGATAGCAGGAGATAGCATCTCTCAAGCGATCATATGTGAAAAGGCTAGGAAGTTGCATGAGGATTTAATTAGAAAAATGCCTGCAACTAGTGGTAATGTGAGTGAATTTAAGGCCAGCAAAGGTTGGTTTGAGTGATTTAAGAATCGTAGTGGCATACATAGTGTGATAAGGTATGGTGAGGCTGCCAGTTCGGACCACAAAGCAGCTGAAAAACATGTGCATGAATTCAAGGAGTGCATAGACAGTGAAGGACTGAAACCTGAACAAGTGTTCAATTGTGACGAAACAGGCCTGTTTTGGAAGAAAATGCCAAGCAGGACCTACATTACTGAGGAGGAAAAGGCACTCCCAGGACATAAGCCTATGAAAGACAGGCTTACTCTGTTGATGTGTGCCAATGCTAGTGGTGATTGCAAAGTGAAGCCTTTATTGGTGTATCACTCTGAAACTCCCAGAGCGTTCAGGCAAAAGAATATCCTCAAGGCTAATTTGTGTGTGCTGTAGAGGGCAAACCAGTAAGGCATGGGTCACTAGGGACTTTTTCCATGACTGGTTACACCATGCATTTGCCCCCACTGTGAAAAATTACCTAATTGAAAATAAATTTGACCTTAAGTGCCTCCTGGTATTAGACAATGCTTCTGGTCATCCTTCAGACATGGCAGAGCGACTTTCTGCAGACATGAGCTTCATTAACATCAAGTTTTTGCCCCCTAATACCACTCCTCTCCTGCAGTCCATGGACCAGCAGGTCATTGCAACTTCAAAAAACTGTACACAAAAGCTCTGTTTGAAAGGTGCTTTGTAGTGACCTCAGAAACTCAATTGACTAAGAAAGTTTTGGAGAGATCACTTTAATATCCTCAACTGTGTAAACTTTATAGGTAAGGCTTGGGAGGGAGTGACTAAGAGGACCTTGAACTCTGCTTGGAAGAAACTGTGGCCAGAATGTGTAGACAAAAGGGATTTTGAAGGATTTGAGGCTAACCCTGAGAAGCATATGCCAGTTCAGGAATCAACTGTGGCACTGGGGAAGTCCTTGGGGTTGGAGGTTAGTGGGGAGGATGTGGAAGAGTTGGTGGAGGAGGACAATGAAGAACTAACCACTGATGAGCTGCTAGATCATCTTCAACAGCAAGAGGCCACACCTGAGGAAACTGCTTCGGAGGAGGGGAGAGAGAAATTGAAGAAGTTGCCTACTTCAAAGATTAAGGAAACTTGTGCCAAGTGGCTTGAAGTGCAAACCTTTATGGATGAAAATCACCCTCACACAGCTATTGCAAGCCGTGCTGGTGACTATTACACTGACAATGTTGTGAAACACTTTAGGAAAGTCATAAAGGAACGAGAGGTACAGGCCTCTATGGACAGATATGTTGTGCAACAGAAGTCCAGTGACTCTCAAGCTGGTCCTAGTGGCATTAAAAGAAGAAGGTAAGTAACCCCGGAAAAGGACTTGCTACCTCAAGTCGTAATGGAAGGGGATTCCCCTTCTAAACACTAAGACCATCCACACTCTCCCCTCCTCCCATCCCATCAATCATCACCAGATCTTCAATAAATGTAAGTGTCATGTAACTGTGCATGTCTTCTTCAGTTTGTGTTTTTTTTTTTTTTTCAACAAGTCGGCCATCTCCCACCGAGGCAGGGTGACCCAAAAAAGAAAGAAAATCCCCAAAAAGAAAATGCTTTCATCATCATTCAACACTTTCACCACACTCACACATTATCACTGTTTTTGCAGAGGTGCTCAGAATACAACAGTTTAGAAGCATACACATATAAAGATACACAACATATCCCTCCAAACTGCCAATATCCCAAACCCCTCCTTTAAAGTGCAGGCATTGTACTTCCCATTTCCAGGACTCAAGTCCAACTATATGAAAATAACCGATTTCCCTGAATCCCTTCACTAAATATTACCCTGCTCACACTCCAACAGATTGTCAGGTCCCAAGTACCATTCGTCTCCATTCACTCCAATCTAACACGCTCACGCACGCTTGCTGGAAGTCCAAGCCCCTTTCCCACAAAACCTTCTTTACCCCCTCTCTCCAACCCTTTCAAGGACGACCCCTACCTCGCCTTCCTTCCCCTATAGATTTATATGCTTTCCATGTCATTCTACTTTGATCCATTCTCTCTAAATGACCAAACCACCTCAATAACCCCTCTTCTGCCCTCTGACTAGTACTTTTATTAACTCCACACCTTTTCCTAATTTCCACACTCTGAATTTTCTGCATAATATTTACACTACACATTGCCCTTAGACAGGACATCTCCACTGCCTCCAACCGTCTCCTCGCTCCTGCATTTACCACCCAAGCTTCACACCCATATAAGAGTGTTGGTACTACTATACTTTCATACATTCCCTTCTTTGCCTCCATAGATAACGTTTTTTGACTCCACATATACCTCAACGCACCACTCACCTTTTTTCCCTCATCAATTCTATGATTAACCTCATCCTTCATAAATCCATCCGCCAACACGTCAACTCCCAAGTATCTGAAAACATTCACTTCTTCCATACTCCTCCTCCCCAATTTGATATCCAATTTTTCTTTATCTAAATCATTTGATACCCTCATCACCTTACTCTTTTCTATGTTCACTTTCAGCTTTCTACCTTTACACACATTCCCAAACTCATCCACTAACCTTTGCAATTTTTCTTTAGAATCTCCCATAAGCACAGTATCATCAGCAAAAAGTAACTGTGTTAATTTCCATTTTTCACCACACTCGAATTTGATTCCCCATAATTTAATCCCACAGCCTGTGTTAATTCCCATTTTGAATTTGATTCCCCATAATTTAATCCCACCCCTCTCCCGAACACCCTAGCATTTACTTCTTTTACAATCCCAGCTATAAATATATTAAATATATTAAAATTAATATTTCATGTGGTAAAAAAATTTTTTTTCCATATTTGGGTGTCTTGCACGGATTAATTTGATTTCCATTATTTCTTATGGGGAAAATTAATTCGCCTAACGATAATTTCGCCTAATGTTGAGCTCTCAGGAACGGATTAATAGCGTTAGGCGAGGGTCCACTGTATTTTATTCATTCTAGAGTATATATCATGTTTCTATGTTATTTATATTGTTTATTATGTCATAGATGAAGTGAGATAGATAAATAAGCCATTGAGTTGATATTAGCGAAATTACTGAAGTACAGAATTCCACTGGGACGGATTAATTGCATTTCAATTAATTTAAATGAGGAAAATTGACTCTGCAAATGAGCAAATCCAGTTGCGAGCAAGGTCATGGAATGGATTAAACTCGCAAGTAGAGGTTCCACTGTATTTACTTTTATGCATACTACTGAATTACTGTAATATTTGTATAATGTCAGTGCATCCCTAAATGCATATCAAACCGGCAAGCTAGACACGTATTGGACAAGTGACTTCATTTGTGTACTCTGGAATATCAGCAAAAATCAAGCATTTCCACTATTTTGAGCTAAATTTCAAGCTACTTTCAGTCCTGAGACCAATCAAATTCATCTCTATTTCTGTAATATATCTTCCATTCTATCAAATGAGAATACAACCATAGAAACCATATGAAAACACACTGCAAAGTCACTGTTTTAAACCAAAAAACCGATTGCAGTTTTTCTCATTAAGCACTGCGTGCTGCCAGATTTTTTTACATGGTGCACACTTACCGCATAGACCCATTCTCTCATATCTAGGCTCAAATTAACTGCTCACAGCTTACATGAGCGAGCTGAGCTCATGGCATTGTACTACAGGACTGACACTGCTTGAAAGCCATTATATAATTGGACCGACACCAAAGGGCTAAATGGGGATCCGTTACTTAGAGGTCTGACTGTACTTCAGTGGGAAATGGCTAGTTAGGAAAATAAATTGATGTCAGGGAATGATACCAAAATTTTTACCAATACTAATACTCAGTTTTAGACAGATACCGCTACATACCGATCTTGATGCTCAATTTTAGGTCAATACTGATATTTTAGCACATCTGAATCAGGGCCACAGTATAGAATATAAACAACTTCATTTGAAGGCATTTCCACAACTTTATTCTTCAGTGACCACATGAAAAAACTAAATGAATCCTAGAAGTTCAAACCTATATGCCTAGCAACACTGCATCAAAAAACACTGTGGAGCTTTTAACCCTTTGAGGATTTCGGCTGTACTAGTACGGCTTACGACCCAGGGTTTTTGACGTACTAGTACGGCTTACGACCCAGGGTTTTTCTCGGGCCCCTGACACTTATTGACGTACTAGTACGCCTAATCTCCGTTATGCGCGCCGTTCTAGCGCCACTCAAATCTAGTGGACTCTGATGAAGATTTAATTTCCTCATGTTTACCATATCTGAGAAAAATTTCTCATCGCTGGTAGTGTCTGCAATGCCTACATATGAAAGAATGGGTCTATGTGGTCAGTGTGCGCAGTATAAAAAAACACTCCTGCAGCATTTAGGACCTTGTCGTACACAGTGCATAATGAGAAAAAAAAATTTTTATGATATGGGATGTTAGTGCTTTGACCGTGTTTTTGGAATAAAACAGCAACTTCGCACTGTATTTTCATATGGTATTTATTGTTGTATTCTAGTTTTTTTGGTCTCATTTTATAGAATGGAAGACATATTACAGAAATTGAGATGATTTTGACTGGTTTTACAATGAAAAGTACCTTGAAATTGAGCTCTAAGTAGCAGAAATGTTCGATTTTTACCAAAGTTCAAAAGTAAACAAATCATGCCAAGCGTCCAATACTCGTCAACTGGTGAGTCTAATATTCTTTCACAAGTGCACTGATATTATTTATACCATTTCTACACTAATGCAGTAGTCTGCATAACAGTAAATCTTCTATTTTTTGTAAGAATAAAAATTGAAAGTGGAAAGCCAAAGAAATACAAGAGGGGCCTGGGGATGTGACTAATGAACAGAGGAAATGCTATTTTAGTGCCAGGAATGTCTTTCTTGTTTATTCTGGACTCTATTTGGAAATTGGCATCTTTTGAAATTTGTGTGAAATTGGCAAAATTGCTAAATTCTGACCATTGTACTGGATAGTTGAAATCAGTAAACGAGTAGTTTCTTGTACTCATTCAATAGGAAAATGGAGTTCTAGAGAAATAGTTATGATTTTTGTCGACTAGTACACTGGAACTGGCCGAAAATAGGGCTCAAAGTGAGCAAAATCACAGATGCGTAAATATCGTCGAGACCGCTAACTTCACTAGAGCATAATTCCGTAAGTTTTCCATCAAATTTCATACTTTTGGTGTCATTATGATTGGGGAAAGATTCTCTATCTTTTCATAAGAAAAAATAATTTTTTTTTTTTTTAAATTTGGCCGACCCTGAGAACAAGTCTCGGAGAGGGCCTGTCGACCCTCAAAGGGTTAAAGTCTACATTCCATTCTGTAAGATGGATGGACACCCAAATTTGGTTTAGGCCTAACCACAATAGTCATTTAATGGAAAATTCTTAAGATTATGTCAAACCTCTAAATATTAAGAGGTTTGGGGTACCATTATTCACTTACCTCCAGAGAGATCTATAGGTCTATTAAGTCTTATGAGACCAATATCATCAGAAAACTTTACTCTAGTATCATAATCAGGATGAGTTACGACTGCCTCAGCAGTGAAGTTCTGGGCAGGGAGTGAGCAATACTCATCTCCCAGGCGTGTCATGTAGCAGTCTGGGTCAGTTTTTATATCCCATTCTCCTAACCGGATGACCTCACTAGAATGAAAATGAACACTTGAATAATAAAAATATGCATTAAGCTAATTATACATTCTAATGAATAAATGCAATGTGAAAGTTCCTCAACTGAAGTCTTTAATGTTTAATCATAACACTTCTTACATTTAGTAATCATTGCACTTCTTCCCATTAATTTGTGAAAATTAAAAATGTATACAATTTTAAGAAAATGCATTACGCTTTTAATTTACTTAACTAAAATTAAAATGCTCAACTACCCATGAGTCATGCAATGTCAATAAACAGTTAATACAAGTACAGTGGTCCCTTGAGTTCCAATATTAATCTGTTCCAGAAGACGTATTGTACCTGCAAACCATTGCAACTCAAACCGCTATGGTAGTACATTCCAAGACTCCAAAAGTGCAACTCATACTGTACCTTACACACTGTCAGATATAACCTGCAGCCACTATCTCCCTTCATCTACTTCTCTCTTATCTACAATCACAACACTCTTTTCATCTCTATGATAATTTCTTTGTCCTTTTTACTAGCTTAGATTCATCAGCCACTTTAATATTCTTTATTATTTCTTTTTGCTTGATAATATTAAAGATAGTTGTCTGTGGAAAGCCATACTCATGCACCAATGCTTGATCTTCAGAGAAATGGCTGTCTACTGTACACTTTAGGGGCCATGATGACCTGTTAATGCAAAAGATGATGTAATTTTCATACAAAAGCAGTTATGAAGGCTAAATAATCCAGAATTAGTGTGAAAACATCTGTAATAGCTTCAGTCTAATGAGTAAATTAACTGTAGTGCAAACTCTGCTATTGGCTGAGATGCTACCATAGAGACATTCAACCCCACTGCTGACTGGCTGCTAAGCTGCCCTCACAGACCCCCACTCCTATTGGCTCAGATGCAAACTACCGGATATCTGGTTTGCTAAGGCCCACCCATAAAAAAACTGATGCTTCTATTGGCTTAAATACTACCCAAGAGGCAAGTTACCACTTTACTGGTTGGCTGAGGGCCACCCACATGTGCCGTCCACAGTAATAATAATTGTAGATGAATGGTTCAGAGAACCGACAAGTTGATAAATTAGACACATGTGCAACTCTTGGGTATCTTTACTGAGGAAACGTTTTGCCACACAGTGGCTTCATCAGTCCATACAAAGGAGAATCATGAAGAACAGGAGGAGAATGAGGTAATCAGTCCCTCAACCTTGAGTCGATGTGATCAGTCCATCAATCTTGATTAGAATACAGCATATGTGTGGAGAAGTAGCTTATATACTGTAGGCAGGAGAGGTGCAGCAGTTGTAGGTGGTGTCACATTTGTCCAATACGGAAGTAGGTCGTGCCCAAGGGTTAGGCAAGCGAAGAATTCCCAAGTACAGTGGAACCTCAAATATTGAACTGCTCCCAACTCAACCAATTATGTAAGTGTATTTTTGTAAGTGCTTTTATAAGTGTATTTTTGATGGTCTGAAATGAGCTAATCTAATTTACATTATTCCTGATGGGAATAAATTCGTTCGGTAACGGCACTCGAACAGCCATCTGGAACGAAGAAAGTTCAATATTTGAGGTTCCACTGTATTAAGATCCCAAGAAGTTGCAGTGTCTGACAGGATTGTAGATGAAGGGCTCAGAGAACTGACACGTTGATAAATTAGACACCTGAAGAACAGGAGGAGAATGAGGTAATCAGTCACTCAACCTTGAGTCGATGTGGTCAGTCCAGATGGACTGACCACATCGACTCAAGGTTGAGGGACTGATTACCTCATTCTCCTCCTGTTCATGATTCTCCTTTGTATGGACTGATGAAGCCACTGTGTGGCGAAACGTTTCCTCAATAAAGATACCCAAGAGTTGCACATGTGTCTAATTTATCAATAATAATAATAATAATAATAATAATAATATAATAATAATAATAATAATAATAATGTGTATGTGTTAATGCTTTAGCTTCGAACTTACAAAGTCTGACAAGGAAGATGCGAGTGTATGCACCCAGCTGTAGTGCCAGTAATACAGTAATAATAATTTTTCCTACAAGTACATGAAGCAACTATTACAGACCTAGCTGACATCATTAGTAAAACTACTGTATACAGAAAGACTCTGGTTATGCAGATTATTTCAGGTTCCCTAGGATGTGACCCCAAAACAGTTGTACCATCATATGCACATCGTCTCTAATTTTTAATTGCAACTCAAAACAAGATTCCTCTATGGGGGTAAATAGTAACTAAAAATTATTGTAACTAGCCCATGATAACTCCAGGGACCACTGTATAAATTAAATACTGTAGCAACAAAATATTTCTTTATAGTATTCAAAATAAAACAATACTGTATCTTGTACCTATTAGGTCACTCGCTTTAATATCAGATAACTTTAAATACAGTACTTACAGTTTCCTTGCCTGTAATGCAGAATGATGCAGACAATGAGCAGCAGTTAGTATGTATCTTTCACTAATAACTGACCCACCACACAGGAAGTGTATCCCTTGGGATCCAGGCTCTATGAAGGTAAATTTCTTTTAGTAAAGTTATGCATTACTTATGCAAACTGTTACTATCATTTGAGTGGAATATCATTATAAACCAAAACAAAAATGTAATTGCATAACTCATTTTAACATAATATTTTTCCTTTAAAGGGGGTGGCTTGATGCAGGTGAAGGGTTTTTTTGCAATGAATTGTTGCTACCCTCCCCAAAATTAAATCACACGTGATTACTTCCTATTCCTTAGGCACTTTGAATGATCTCATTTTAGTGCTCTCACAATAACAAAAGTGTACATTTTTTGAGCAAGGGGATTACAGTGCTAGTCACGGCATTATGCGGCCCCTCCCCCACACACGTACCAAAACACAAATACGTACCATGAAAGGTTATACAGGTCCTCCATCACAAATCCGGCATCATTGGGACCTGTAGTGTGCCGGATTACTGAGTTTGTCGAATTACAGAGTGGTTAGGTTAGAATACACTTAATAAAATTAACCAACTTGACTTACACAGTTCATTGAACATCGGCAAAAATCGAACATTTCCGCTATATTGAGCTCAATTTCAAGGTACTTTTCATCATGAAAGCAATCAAAATCATGTCTATTTCTGTATTATATCTTCCATTCTATCAAATGAGTCCAAAAAATGAGAATACAACCATAAAAACCATACGAAAATATACTGAAAAGAGGCGGCTAATGGCTGAGAAGTGAACTCCCTTATTTATCGTCCGTCTTTTTTATTTTTGTTGTACGTTAAGAAGCATCTTTCCATCATACATTGCCCAAGTTTCAATGAGATAGTCCAACAAACAACCGAGAAAAAAAATATTTACGAAAAATCATATATGGCAAGCCCAAGCCAGGTACTGGAAATAAGTCACTTTGTCTGACTTTTCTGGGTTATCCCAGGTTCTCTATACATACACTGCTATGTATGATAATCTATGTAACTGTATTTGTGTATACCTGAATAAACTTATTTACTTCTAGTCTGATACTGAGTACAAGAAACCGCCCATTCACTTATTTCAGCTACCCAATAAAGTGGTCAGAAATTGGCAATTTGGCCTATTTCACACAAATTTCAATAGATGCCAATTTCAAAATAGGACCCAGAATAAACAATGTAGACATTCCTGGCACTAAAATAACATTTTCTCTGTTCATTAGTCACGGCTACAGGCCCCTCTTATATTACTCTTGCTTACCATTTGGAATTTTTATTAACAAAAAAAAATAAAACATTTACTGTTATGCAGACTACTGCATTGTTGTAATAATTGTAATAATGTCAATCCATTCTTGACTCCGTACTGGAATTTGGACTGACAGGCGGACAGGTATTGGACGGTGACGTCATTTGTTTACTCTTGAGCTTCACTAAAGAATAGAACATTTTCGCTACTGTGAGTGCAATTTCAAGGTACTTTTCGTCATGAAAGCAATCAAAATCATATCTATTTCTGTAATATATCTTTCATT